>NC_083405.1:142609624-142788849 GCF_020745735.1 Hemiscyllium ocellatum | reverse complement strand
AATTGTACAAGACATTGGTTCGGCTGCATTTTGAATACTGTTACAGTTCTGGTCGCCACATTACCAATAGAATCTGGACGCTTTGGAGAGGGTGCAGAGAAGGTTTACGAAGATATTGCCTGTTATGGAAGGTGCTAGCTATGAAAAGAGGTTGAGTAGGTTAGGTTTGTTTTCATTAGAAAAAAGGAGATTGAGGGGGGACCTGATTTTTAGGTTTACAAAATCATGAAGGGTATAGACAGGGTGGATAGAGACAAGCTTTTTCCAGGGAGAAGGAATCAATGACGTGTAGGTGGGGAGCAGAGGGATACAGATGCTTAGGAGTTGGGCAACAGGTTTCGACAGTACACTAGATTAGATTACTTACAGTGTGGAAACAGGCCCTTCGGCTAACAAGTCCACACGACCCGCCGAAGCGCAACCCACCCATACCCCTACATATACCCCTTACCTAACACTACGGGCAATTTAGCATGGCCAATTCACCTGACCCGCACATCTTTGGACTGTGGGAGGAAACCGGAGCACAGAGGAAACCCACGCAGACACGGGGAGAATGTGCAAACTCCACACAGTCAGTCGCCTGAGGCGGGAATTGAACCCAGGTCCCTGGCACTGTGAGGCAGCAGTGCTAACCACTGTGCCACTGTGCCGCCCATTTGGATCGGCTCAGGCTTGCAGGGCCGAAGGATCTGTTCCTGAGCTGTAATTTTCTTTGTTCTTTATATGCCTTCTTAACAGCACTATCAACCTTGGTGGCAACCTTTAGGGATCTAGGTACATGGACTCCAAGATTCTGCGCACATGCACACTGCCAAATGTCTTTCCATTGACCCAGTATTCTGCCTTCCTGTTATTCTTCCCAAAGTGAATCACCTCACATTTAACTGCATTGAACTCCAGTTGCCACCTCAGCCCAATTCTGCAGTTTATTCAAGTGTCCCTGCAACATTCTTCCATGCTGAACCCCACTCCACCGACTTTAGTGTCATCTGCAAACTTATTAACCCATCCACCTATGCCTGCATCCAAGTCATTTATAAAAATGACAAACAGCAATGGTCCGAAAAAGAATCCTTGTGGCACACCACCAGTAACTGAACTCCAGGCTGAATATTTTCCATCAACCACCACTTGCTGCCTTCTTACAGAAAGCCAATTTCTAATCCAAACTGCTAAATCACCCTCAATTCCATGCCTCCGCATTTTCTCCAAAAGCCTACCATGTGGACTCTTATCGAAGGCTCTGCTCTGCTACCCTCATCCACATGCTTGGCCATCTTTTCAAAAACTCACTGAGGTTTATGAGACACAACCTGCCCTGGACGAAACCATGTTGATTATCTCCAAGCAAATTGTAGGTTGTTAGATGATTATAAATCCTATCTCTTATAATCCTTGTCGTACAACAAATGTTAGGACCACTGGTCTATAATTACCTGGATCATCTCTACTGCCATTCTTGAACAAGGGCACAACATTTGCAATCCTCCAGTCCTCTGGTACTAAACCTGTAAGCAATGATGACTCAAAGATCAAGACCAAAGGTTCCGTCATCTCCTCTCTTGCTTCCCACAGAATCATTGGATAAATCCCATCTGGCCCAGGGGAACTATATTCCTTGGGAACTGGGCTGATCAATAATTTCTCCTTGACCAACAACTCAGGTGACCTGAACGTGCTGGTATTTGGTTTGGAGGTGGCCAGGGAATGTCCAACGAAACATAGGAGGAGCATATTGTCAAGGTGTGGCAGAAAGTGGGCAGATGGAAACACTGCTCCACCTCCATTATGAGTAAAACCATGGTGCTCAAGTGTTAGGTACTCTCAGTATTGTTGGACCTGCTGAAAATCACAACATTCCCAGGCTTCGCTAGAGGTCAAAGTTCAACTGTGTCTGCAAGGACTCCATGTATAAAGCTGTAGATAAATCGTACACTCCCTACAGTGTAGAAACTGGCCATTTGGCCAACAAGTCCACACTGACCCTCCAAAGAGTAAACCACCCAGACCTATTCCCCTACGCTATTACTCTACATTTACCCCTTAATAATGCACCTAGCCTATACATCTCTGAACATGATGGGCAATTTAGCATGGCCGATTCACCTAACCTGCACATCTTTGGATTGTGGAGAAAGTGTCGTCTGCAGATGCTGGAGAATCAGAGCTGAAAATGTGTTGCTAGAAAAGCGCAGCAGGTCAGGCAGCATCCAAGAACAGGAGATTTGACATTTCGGGTATAAACCCTTCTTCCTGAAGAGGGGTATATGCCCGAAACGTCGATTCTTCTGTTCCTTGGATGCTGCCTGACCTGCTGCGCTTTTCCCAGCAACACATTTTCACCTTTGGATTGTGGGAGGTAACTGGAGCACCCAGAGGAAACCCAGCAGACATGGGTCCCTGGTGCTGTGAGGCAACAGAGCTAACCACGGAGCCACTGTACCCCAAATGGGGGAGCACACATCTCCTCCTAAGGGCCATCTTTGTGTGTGTTTGCATCAAGCTGTGTGCAGACCTTGGTTCACAAACACTAAATGTCACAAGGTACTGAAGTTCCTTTCACCCTTGGTGCAGGACTGGTGCTGAAAAAGCACAGCCAGTCAGGCAGCAACCGAGGAGCAAGGAAATTGACACTTCGGGCAAAAGAGCTTTATCAGACCATCTGATGAATGGCTTTTCACTGAAACGTCGATTTTCCTGCTCCTCGGAATCTGCCTGACTGGCTGTGCTTTTCCAGCACCACTCTAGAGTGGAATTAAATCCAGGTCCCTGGTGTTGTCAGGCAGCAGCGAAAACCACAGCACCATTCTAATCTAGACTCTTGATTTCCAGCATCTGCAGTCCTCACTTTTGCCTCAATTTGATTTCAGTCTTGGCTGACTGTCTGTGTAGAGTTTGCACATTTCCCCTGTGTCTCTGTGGGTTCCACATAGTAAAAAGATGTGCAGGTCAGCTGGATTGGCTGTGCTAAATTCTCCCATAGTGTCCAGGGATGTGAAGGCTATGTGGATTAGCCATGGTTAATGCTGGGTTACGGGGATAGTGTGGGCACTGGGTTTGGATGGGACGCCCTTCGAGGGGTCAGTGCAGAATCAACTGGCTGAGAGGCTCTATCCGCACTGTAAAGAATTTTAAGTGAGAGTACCTTGATGGACAGTAATTGGCTGGGTTGGATTTGTCTTGCTTTATGTGTGCACCCCCCTTGCTTCTGTACTGTAATGCTTTTGCTGTGAAAGCCATCATATCTTTTGCATTTCTTTACCATCTGCTTTGCCTGCATTTTTTTTAGTTTCAAAAATATACGTTATTCATAAAATAATTTGATGGTCTGTACAGTTGGTCATGCCATACATACATAAACATTTGCATACAGAGATCAGAAATTTATCATTTGTATATGCAGGTCTGTACGTTTATCAATCATATGTCCACATATTGAGCTGAGGCATCAGCAGAGCCCAAAAGACTACTTGGGCCCCCTGTTCTTCTTAGGCAGGCAGATGTTTTTTCCCACCGCGCCTTGGCAGCAGCTGACCAAGCGTCAGCGCGTCCCTCAACACGTAGTGCTGGACCTTGGAAGTTGACCACTTAGTCGGGGTCAACTCCTTCAGCTGGAAGATCAACAGGTTTTGGACCACCCAGAGAGCGTCCTTGACCGAGTTCATGATCCTCCAGGCACAGTTGATGTTCGTCTTGGTGTGCGTCCCGGGGAACAGACGTAGAGCACGGAGTCCAGCGTCACGGCGCTGCTCGGGACGAACCACGACAAACACCACTGCATTCCTCTCCAGACTTCTTCTGCATTGACACATTCCAGAAGGAGGTGTGTGACAGTCTCGTCCCACTGCAGCCGCTTCGAGGGCAGTGTGCGGTGCGGCTGAGAGTCCAGGTGTGCATAAAGGATCTCACAGACAGAGCCCTTTCACCACCAGCCAAGCCATGTCTTGGTGTTTGTTGGAAAGTTCTGACGATGAAGCATTCTGCCAAATGGCTTTGAGAGTCTGCTGAGGGAACCGCTCGATAGGATCCGCCTCTCCTTTCCCCGAAGGGTCTCAAGGACACTACGTGCTGACCACTTCTGATGGACTTGTGGTCAAAGATGTTTTTCTTCATAAATTTCTCCACGAAGGACAGGTGGTACGGAACGGTCCAACTACTCGGAGCGTTCCACAGCAGCGAGGCCAGGCCCGTCCTTCACAACACCGGGGACAGGTAGAACCTCAGTACGTAGTGACACTTGGTGTTTGCGTACCGGAGATCCACGCACAACTTGATCCAGCCACACACCTTGATGCAGCCATCAAGGTGAGGGTGGCATGGGTGTGTGTTTTTTCCCCTGATGCCAGATCGTTACGCATCAAGTCCCTTCGGACCCGGTCCATCTTTGATCTCCATATAAATTGGAAGATGGCCCGGGTGACTGCAGCGGCACAGGTTCTGGGAATAGGCCAGACCTGTGGCACGTATAACAGCAATGACAATGCCACACCTGATGACCAGGTTTTTCCCCCAATAGAGAGTGACCGTAGCTTCCATCTGCCAGTTTCTGCCTCACTTTGCTGATACGCTCCTCCCAAGACTTGGCACACGCCCCAACCACTCCAAACCAAATACCCAGCACCTTCAGGTGGTTGGTCCTGACGGTGAGGAGATCGAGGATTGGTCGGCCCAATTCCTGAAGAACATGGCCTCGCTCTTGCCTCGGTTTACCTTGGCCCCCAAGATCTTTTCAAACTGGTCACATATGCACATGAGTCTGTGCACGGACAGCACATCCGAGCAGAAAACGGCGATGTCATCCATGTACAGGAGGCCTTAACCTGCAGGTCCCCACTGCCAGGAATAGTCACCCTCTCAGACTGGCATCCTTCCTGATGGGCTTGGCAAATGGCTCAATGCAGCACACAAACATGGCAGGAGAGAGAGGGCAGCAATGCCTGACTCCAGATCTTACAGGGAAGCTATCTGATTCCCATCCATTAATTGAGACTGCACTGACAATGTTGGTGTAGCGCAGTCTGATCCAATTGCAGATTCCCTCCCCAAAGCCCATTTTGGAGAGAACATATCTCATATACGTGTGTGATATCCTGTCAAAAGCTTTCTCCTGGTCCAGGCTAATGAGGCAGGTGTCCAACCCTCTGTCCTGCACGTAGGCGATCGTTCCCTGAGGAGTGCGAGACTCTCAGCAATTTTCCTGCCCGGTACAGCACAGGTTTGGTCAGGGTGAATCACTGACTCCAGAGCAGACCTGAACGGTTGGCGATAACCTTTGACAGAATTTTGTAATCCTCATTCAATAGTGCGATTGGTCTCCAATTTCTGAGTTCCTCCCTCTCCCCTTCCGCTTGTAGATGAGGGTGACGATGCCTTTCCTCATGGATTCACTCATGGTACCTGCCAGAAGCATACTGACATACACCTCCAGCAGATCCTGGCCAATCATGTCCCACAGAGCAGCATAGAGCTCGACCTGTAAGCCGTCGCTTCCGAGAGTTTTATTCTTTTCAACGGACTTGAGGGCCTTGGTCAGCTCATCCAGAGATAGTGGCTGGTCCGGCCTCTCCCATGTTCTGTCGTCTAAGACCTCCGTGATAGAGGATGGGAACGACTGGGCGGCCGCGCTGGCGGTTGGCTCGAGTCATACAGAGTGGCATAGTAGGATTTGCTGAGCCTCATGATGTCAGCCTGAGGTGATGTTACTGAGCCATCTTCTTCCTTCAGGCTGCTGAGGACGGAGCTCTCTTTGTGCACCCTCTGGAAGAAGAAACGTGAGCACGTTTCATCTTACTCCACGGAGCGGACCCTGGACCGGAAGATTATCTTGGAGACCTCTGAGGCAAAGAGTGAGGCTTGCCGGCCCATCACCTCCTTGAGGTCCTCCGTGACATCGACCCCCATCGTCTGCAGCAGGAGCAGGTTCTGCATACTTTCCTGAAGTTGGACAGGTTTCCCCACCTCTCTCTCACCTCCTGAAACACCTTGGGGATGAAGAACCTCTTGATGTTCCCTTTTACTGATCAGGTGTATCTACGCTGCGCTCCGTCTGCAGGGGTGATGAGGACATCGAGCAGCTTGGCATCTTTTACCGTGTCCATCGGGGCTCTGGACATGGCGTCCAGTTTACTGTCCCCTCCCCCCGCCGGATCGTCCATCTGTATCAATGATACATTTGAAGTCTCCAGCCAGAATGACCGGCCTGGACATAGCCAGCAACAGTGGATGCTGTTGCAGGACGGCCAACCGTTCATCTTACCCACTGGGGCGTACACATTAATCAGTCTCAGAGGAGCATTCCTGTACATGATGTCGGTTACGAGGAGTCACCGCCCACCACCTCCTTAACCTCGGAGATGGTGAAGCTGCCTCCTTGCAACAGGATACCCAGGCCTGAGGAGCGGTTATTGTTCCCCCCCCCGACCAAACTGACGGCCCATGGGCCCACAAGCTCATAATACAGTCCCCCCACTCTATTTATAGTCATTCAGATAATGATGTGCCTTCCTGTTTTGCTACTGAAGTAGATAACTTTCCTTTTGTCCACGTTATACTTCATCTGTCATGTATTTGCTCACTCATTCAGCCTGTCTAAATCACGCTGCATTTGAATGAGTTTCCAATCAATCTAATTCTTTCTACACAGTGAAACTCAAGGAAAGGCAGCAAAATGTCCAACTCAGAATTGATTAGGAAATAAATTTCAATGAAATGAGAAATAAAACAATGAATAAAATAGTGTTTTACTGTAATTTTTTAGCTTTTGTTGTGTGGTTAAGAAGTTTAAGAAACGTTATTCCCAGTTGCATTTGAAGTGAATCGAGAGAAATCATTTGTTTGTAACTTGTTTAAAAATCCCTGTGCCTCAGGCAAATGTTCTACCTGTTTTGTTATTTCTGTTGACAACAATGGACTGTGGAGGTGGAGTCAGGAGGCTATCACAAATAATTGATTCACCTCCAAGCCTCTCACAAGTTAGCAAACGTAATGCCAGAAGCAACTTAAAATTTGTGCAGGAAACGTGGATATTGAATTGAAATTAGCAAAGGATTAACAGCGACAAGGGTTTACCAACAACGATGATGATGACACGCACTCAGGTACTCGTGATAACTTATGGATTGAATCTAAATTTTTTTGACAGATGATAGTAGCTTTGGAGGTTTTACAGTTTGAATATATTGAGCTAACATTTCTGATGGTGCAACTCACATGGAACTGTTCACTTTAACAGCTTACTGTTAGCACTCTAATCAACTTTAGGATCCAGACCTGCACAGGGAAGGATGCACTTTGCAATTGACAGACAGTGGAATAGATTGGTGATCTGTCTGGTTTCATTTGAACTGGCCAGCACATTCTGATGAAGGGCTTATGTCCAAAACATGAATTCTCCTGCTCCTCGGATGCTGCCTGACCTGCAGTGCTTTTCCTGCACCACAGTTTCAACAGACACACACTGCTGTTCAGTTTCCATGGGCACTGCAGCGATCAGACTCCCCGTCAAGACAGATTAGTATTTTAATTGAATGAGTTCCCAATTAACCTAGTTTCTTTTCATTTCTAAAACTTATTCAAGGTTTCCTGACAATGCTCTGTGTTTCTAGGAGCAAGTGAGGACTGGAGATCAGAGTTGAGAATGTGGTGCTGGAAAAGCACAGAAGGTCAGGCAGCTTCCGAGGAGCAGGTGGCATCGACACTTTGGCATTAAGGGCTTATGCCCAAATGTCAATTCTCCTGCTGCTCAGATGCTACCTGACTGGCTGTGCTTTTCCAGGGCCAACCTCTTCGACTCTGATGCTCTGTGTTCAGAAATCAGAGTTTTAGAAGAACAAAGAAAACTTACAGCCCAGGAACAGGCCTTCAGCCCTCCAAGCCTGAGCTGATCCAAATGTATTGTCTAAACCCGACGGTCCATTCCTAAGCATCTGTATCCCTCTGCTCCCACCTACTCATGCATCTGTCCAGACTCATCTTAAATGAATCTACTGTGCCTGCCTCAACCACGTCTGCTGGCAATGCGTTCCAGACGCCCACCACCCTCTGTGTGAAGTACTTGCCGCGTATCTCCCTTAAACTTTCCACCTCTCATATTGATTCTTCACGCTGGGGAAAAGCTTGTTTCCGTCCAAAAAGATATCTTTAAAAATTATCTTTTTAAAAGGTAATTTGGTCAGCTCACCATGTGAGAGAGTTGAATTGCTGTTTCTCATTTTTAAAAGTTTCTGCTGGGTTTCTCCAAAAAGATGTGTTTATTTCTGTCATAGTGGATTGTGCAGAGATCTTTCATCAATTAAATAGTTTTGAAATATTGAAGTCTATTAGGATGCTGGAAATGCAGAAATTAATTTTCACACAATAAATCTCAGTTCTCTGGAGTGATACTTGACCAGGTGACTGTTTTTGCCAAATACATCACAGAGAGTCTGCAGTTTGGAGCTTTCTTCATGAAAGTCTGATTACTTTTGATCATGTTATTAGCTTATACCTTTAACTTACTGGACAGCCCTGAGTGGGTGTGTAAATATGCAGCAATCAGATGTGTGAAGTGTTTTGTGGTATTTTATGTTGGAATGTCAGACCTGATCTGCTGAATGTCTTTGTTTTCAATGGATAAACTTCACACTTCCTTGCATAGACTTCTCAGTGTTTAAACTAATCACATTGGTGTCGCATTGGTAATGTCTCCAGTTTCTTCAATACTGCTTTTAAATGATTGTTGTAAAAGAAGCAGCTCACTCATCTACATACAGGTTAACATCAAAGAAGCTGGTTGAGATAATGCCACTTTGGATACAGTCAGGACATTGCACCAACACACTGTTTGAAGTTGTGCTTCGAGTCCTGGAAGAGTACAGCACGGAAACAGATCCTTCGGTCCAACTCGTCCATGTTGACCAAATATCCCAACCCAATATAGTCCCACCTGCCAGCACTTGGCCCATACCCCTCCAAACCCTTCCTGTTTATATACCCATTGAGGTGCCTTTTAAATGTGGCAATTGTACTAGCCTCCACCACTTTCTCTGGCAGCCCACTTCCAAATAAATCGGTCAGACTATTATTTGGTGTTGTGTGATTTTTAACTTTGTACACAACACCAGGTTATAAACCAACAGGTTTATTTGGAAGCACTAGATTTCAGAGTGCTGCTCCTTCATTACACTGGCATGTCGAAATCAAGTTGTGCTTGTTCGGCTTGGCTTTTAGCTTCCAATTTGCTGATATGAAACAACCTAAACCATTGCAAATCAGCAGAAGAACAGAACGTAATTGTTCCTTTTCTCTCCTGCAATGGATTCCTTGGTTGATATTTGAATGATCAGTAACAGATAATGTCACAGCTGTATAGCTGAAAACAGGTTCTTAGAAAAGAACAAGTAATTTTAATTAGGGTTTCCAGTTATCCGTGAGAAAGTCCATCTAAAATCAGCAAACAAAAATTATACTGAATTTGTAGTTCCGTTATTACACGCCAGTACCTTAAACTAGCGGCATTGTTGGTGTACTGGTAATGATGTGGAGGTGCTGGTACGGGACAAAGTTTAAAAATCACACAACACTAGGTTTTTTTTTGTAGATTAGATATGTGGACTTCAGTCAGGCGTTCAACAAGGTTCCCCATGGGAGACTGAGAACTAGCCATTTGGATACAGAACTGGCTCAAAGGTAGAAGCAGAAAGTGGTGGTGGAGGATTTTTTTTCAGACTGGAGGCCTGTGATCAGTGGAGTGTCACAAGGATCGGTGCTGGGCCTATACTTTTTGTCATTTACATAAATGATTTGATGCGAGCATAAGAGGTACAGTTAGTAAGTTAGCAGATGACACCAAAATTGGAGGTTTAGATTTATAGATTACTTACAGTGTGGAAACAGGCCCTTCAGCCCAACAAGACCACACTGACCCACAACCCACCCATACCTTTACCCCTTCACCTAATATCGGGCAATTTAACCTGCACATTTTTGGACTGTGGGAGGAAACCGGAGCACCCGGAGGAAACCCACGCAGACACGGGGAGAGTGAAACTCCACACAGTCAATCGCCTGAGTCGGGAATTGAACCCGGGTCTCTGGCGCTGTGAGGCAGCAGTGCTAAACACTGTGCCACCTTGCCGCCCATGCCAGAGGATGTGGTGGAGGCTGGTACAATTGCAACATTTAAGAGGCATTTGGTTGGATATATGAATAGGAAGCATTTAGAGGGATATGGGCTGGGTGCTGGCAGGTAGGACAAGAGTGGGTTGGGACAGCGAAGAGGGTTACCTCAGATTACAACAGGATCTGGACCAGATGGGCCAATGGGCTGAGAAGTGGCAGATGAAGTTTAATTCAGATAAATGCGAGGTGCTGCATTTTGGGAAAACGAATCTTAGCAGGACTTACACACTTAATGGTAAGGTCCTAGGGAGTGTTGCTGAACAAAGAGATCTTGGAGTGCACGTTCATAGCTCCTTGAAAGTGGAGTCGCAGGTACATAGGATAGTGAAGAAGCGTTTGGTATGCTATTGGTCAGAGTATTGAGTACAGGAGTTGGGAGGTCATGTTGCGGCTGTACAGGACATTGGTTAGGCCACTGTTGGCATATTGCATGCAATTCTGGTCTCCTTCCTTTCGGAAAGATGTTGTGAAACTTGAAAGGCTTCAGAAAAGATTTACAAGGACTTTGCCAGGCTTGGAGGATCTGAGCAACAGGGAGAGATTGAACAGGCTGGGGCTGTATTTCCTGGAGCGTCGGAGGCTGAGGGGTGACCTTACTGACGTGTACAAAATTATGAGGGGCATGGATAGGATAAATAGACAAAGTATTTCCCTGGGGTCGGGGAATCCAGAACTAGAGGGCATTGCTTAGGGTGAGAGGGGAAAGATATAAAAGAGACCTAAGGGGCAACTTTTTGACGCAGAGGGTGGTATGTGTATGGAATAAGCTGCCAGAGGATGTGGTGGAGGCTGGTACAATTGCAACAATTAAGAGACATTTGGATGGGGATATGAATAGGAAGGGTTTGGAGGGATATGGGCCGGGTGCTGGCAGGTGGGACTAGATTGGGTTGGGAGATCTGATCGGCATGGACGGGCTGGACCGAAGGATCTGTTTCCATGCTGTACATCTCTATGACTCTATTACTTGCAGTGTGGAAACAGGCCCTTCGGCCCAAGTCCACACTGACCCACCAAAGTGCAACCCACCCAGACCCATTCCCCTACATTTACCCCATTCACCTAACACTACGGGCAATTTAGCATGGCCAATTCACCTAAACTGCACATTTTTGGACTGTGGGAGGAGACCAAAGCACCCGAGGAAAGAGCTGAAAAATGTGTTGCTGGAAAAGCGCAGCAGGTCAGGCAGCATCCAAGGAGCAGGAGAATCGAGTTTCGGGCATCAGCCCTTCTTCAGGAATGAGGAGGGTGTGCCAAGCAGGCTAAGATAAAAGGTAGGGAGGAGGGACTTGGGGAGGGGCATTGGGAATGCGATAGGTGGAAGGAGGTTAAGGTGAGGGTGATAGGCCGGAGAAGGGATGGGGGCGAAGAGGTCGGGAAGAAAATCGCAGGTCAAGAAGTCAGTGCTGAGTCCGAGAGTTAGGACTGAGATAAGGTGGGGGAGGGGAAATTAAGTAGCTGGAGAAATCTGCATACATCCCTTGTGGTTGGAGAGTTCCTAGGCAGAAGATGAGGCGCTCTTCCTCCAGGCACTAAATCAATACTTTTCATCAGTATTCACTCAGGAACAGGACAGTGTTGCTGATGTGAATATGGAGTCACAAATGATTAGAATGGATGGCCTGGAAATATGCAGGGAAGAGGTTCTGGGAATATTGGAAAGGATGAAAATAGATAAGTCTCCTGGGCCTGATGGCATTTACCCTAGGATCCTATGGGAAGCTAGGGAGGAGATAGCAGAGCCATTGGCCTGGATTTTTATGTCGTCATTGTCAACGGGAATAGTACCAGAGGACTGGAGGATAGCGAATGTGGTCCCCTTGTTCAAGAAAGGGAGTAGGGATAGCCCTAGTAACTATAGGCCAGTGAGTCTGACTTCAGTGGTGGGCAAAGTCTTAGAGAGAATGGTAAGGGATAAGATTTTGAACATCTGGATAGGAATAACGTGATCAAGGATAGCCAGCATGGTTTTGTGAAGGGCAGGTCGTGCCTCACAAACCTTATTGAGTTCTTTGAGAAGGTGACTAAGGAAGTGGACGAGGGTAAAGCAGTAGATGTTGTGTATATGGATTTTAGTAAGGCATTCGATAAGGTTCCCCATGGTGGCTATGCTAAAACTACGGAGGTATGGCATTGAGGATACATTAGA
The DNA here is from genome assembly GCF_020745735.1 of Hemiscyllium ocellatum. Lineage (NCBI taxonomy): Eukaryota > Metazoa > Chordata > Chondrichthyes > Orectolobiformes > Hemiscylliidae > Hemiscyllium > Hemiscyllium ocellatum. The sequence continues at coordinate 142,776,536 of NC_083405.1, read as the reverse complement.
GGTTTGGATTAGGAATTGGCTGGCTGGAAGGAGACAGAGGGTAGTAGTTGATGGACTATGTTCATCTTGGAGTGCAGTTACTAGCGGTGTACCACAAGGATCTGTTTTGGGACCATTGCTTTTTGTTATCTTTATAAATGATCTAGAGGAAGGCTTGAAAGCTGGGTAAGCAAGTTTGCGGATGACACAAAAGTCGGTGGAGTTGTGGATAGTGAGGAAGGAAGTGGTAGGTTACAGCGGATATAGATAAGTTGCAGAGCTGGGCAGAAATGTGGCAAATGGAATTCAATGTAGCTAAGTGTGAAGTCATTCACTTTGGTAGGAGTAACAAGAAGATGGATTACTGGGCTAATGGTAGGCTACTTGGTAGTGTGGATGAGCAGAGGGATCTTGGTGTCCATGTACACAGATCTCTGAAAGTTGCCACCCAGGTAAATAGTGCTGTGAGGAAGGCATATGGTGTACTGGGCTTTATTGGTAGAGGAATTGAGTTCCGGAGTCCTGAGGTCATGTTGCAACTGTATAAGACTCTGGTGCGGCCTCATCTGGAGTATTGTGTGCAGTTTTGGTCGCCATACTATAGGAAGGATGTGGAGGCATTGGAACGAGTGCAGAGGAAGTTTACCAGGATGTTGCCTGGAATGGTAGGAAAATCTTATGAGGAAAGGCTGAGGCACTTGGGGCTGTTCTCATTGGAGAAGAGAAGGTTTAGGGGAGATTTGATAGAGGTGTATAAGATGATTAGGGGTTTAGATAGGGTCGACACTGAGAACCTTTTACCGCTAATGGAGTCAGGTGTTACTAGGGGACACAGCTTTAAATTAAGGGGTGGTAGGTATAGGACAGATGTTAGGGGTAGATTCTTTACACAGCGGGTTGTGAGTTCATGGAATGCCCTGCCAGTAGCAGTGGTGAACTGTCCTTCTTTATGGTCATTTAAGCGGGCATTGGATAGGCATTTGGAAGTTATTGGGCTAGTGTAGGTTAGGTAGGATTCGGTTGGCGCAACATCGAGGGCCGAAGGGCCTGTACTGCGCTGTATCTTTCTATGTTCTATGTTCTATGCATCATGTTGCCATGGTCTGGCGATGGAGGAGGCCAAGGACCTGCATATCCTTGGCGGAGTGGGAACGGGAGTTAATGTTCAGCCATGGGGCGGTTGGTGCAGGTGTCCTGATTAGGGAGTGGTCTTTCCGGAACGCTGATAGGGGAGGGGAGGGAAATATATCCTTGGTGGTGGGGTCTGTTTGGAGGTGGTGGAAATGACGAAGGATGATACTCAGCACCGCCTTCTTGACCTGCAATCTTTTCCCACCCTCTCTGTCCCCACCCCCTCGCCGGCCTATCACCCTCACCTTAACCTCCTTCCACCTATCGCATTCTCAACGCCCTCCTCCAAGTCCCTCTTCCCTACCTTTTATCTTAGCCTGCTTGGAACACCCTCCTCATTCCTGAAGAATGGCTTATGCCTGAAACGTCGATTCTTCAGCTCTTTGACCTGCTGCGCTTTTCCAGTGACTCATTTTTCAGCTTTGATCTCCAGCATCTGCAATCCTCACATTCACCCGGAGGAACCCACGCAGACACGGGGATAATGTGCAAACTCCACACAGACAGTCGCCTGAGGTGGGAATTGAACCCAGGTCTCTGGCGCTGTGAGGCAGCAGTGCTAACCACTGTGCTACCGTGCCACCAGCTGTAGTCCCAACAGCTTTATTTGAAGTACTAGCTTTCAGAGTGCTGCTCCTTCATCAGGTAACTCGTAGCACTGCTGCCTGACAGCATCAGGGACCCAAGCTCATTTTCAGCCTTGGGCTAGTGTGTAGTTTGCATGTTCTCCCCATGTCTGAGTGCATTTCTGGTGGTTGCTTGGGATTCCCTCCACAGTTCAGGGACGTGCAGGTCGGGTGAATAGGCTGTGCTAAATTCCCCTGCAATGTGCAGGTTAGGGTGATTAACCATAACAAATGTGGAGTTGGAGGGAAAAGGTGGACAGGGACATTTTTTTGGAGAGTCAAAGCACACTAGTGCTGTCTGACCCACTCTAACCTCCAGCATTTGTTGTTTTCACTGCACATTCCAACTTTTGCATTAATTTGCTCTTTCCAGTTAGCCTACTGTTGCTCAATGCTGTTCCTCAAAATTTGCTTTCCTCAGTTTCAATGCATTGTCTCCTGTATGCACTTATTCAGATTCTGCTATTTCAAATTTTCTCCTATATCAGACTTTGTCCCCTGTTGATTCCCATGCAATAGCAGACACATTTATGTCTCCATGGACTTTAGCACAGCCTTCAGAAGGTTCTGCATGGAAGATGGTTAGGTTGGGTTAGATCACAAAGAATTCAGGGAGGGCTAGCCAGTTAGATACAAAATTGGCTTGACAGTGCTAGAAGGAGAATGATGGTAGAGAGTTGTTCCAACTGGAGGCCTGTGAGCAGTGGTGTGCTGCAAGGATCGGTGCTGGGTCCACAGTTGTTCTTTATTTAGATAAATTATTTGGATTAAAATACAGGAGGCATGATTGGTAAGTTTGCAGGTGACAGCAAAATTGGAGTATAGTGGACAGTGAAGACATTTATCTAAGAGTGCAACTGGGCCAGTGGGCTGAGGAATGGCAGATGGAATTTAATTCAGATAAATGCGAGGTATTGCATTTTGGTAAGACAACCAGGGCAGGACTTACACAGTTAAAGGAAGGGCTCTTGGGGAGTGTTCTCAAACAGGGAGACCAAGGGGTCTAGGTACATAATTGTTTGAAAGTGGCGTCAGGGAGTCAGGGTGGTGCATTTGGTATATTGTCTTCATCGGTGAGAGCATTGAGTACAGGAGTTGGGAAGTCATGTTTGGTGAGGCCACATTTGAAATACTATTTGCAGATGACACAAAGGTTGGAGGTGTTGTTGACAGTATAGAGGGCTGTCGTAGGCTGCAGCGGGACATTGACAGGATGCAGAGATGGGCTGAGAGGTGGCAGATGGAGTTCAACCTGGATAAATGCGAGGTGATGCATTTTGGAAGGTCGAATTTGAAAGCTGAGTACAGGACTAAGGATAGGATTCTTGGCAATGTGGAGGAAGAGAGCGATCTTGGTGTGCAGGTACATAGATCCCTTAAAATGGCCACCCAAGTGGACAGGGTTGTTAAGAAAGTATATGGTGTTTTCACTTTCATTAGCAGGGGGATTGAGTTTAAGAGTCGTGAGGTCTTGATGCAGCTCTATAAAACTTTGGTTAGACCGCACTTGGAATACTGTGTCCAGTTCTGGTCACCCTATTATAGGAAAGATGTGGATGCTTTGGAGAGGGATCAGAGGAGGTTTACCAGGATGCTGCCTGGACTAGAGGGCTTATCTTATGAGGAGAGGTTGACTGAGCTCGGACTTTTTTCATTGGAGAAAAGGAGGAGAAGAGGGGATCTAATTGAGGCATACAAGATAATGAGAGGCATAGCTAGAGTCGATAGCCAGAGACAATTTCCCAGGGCAGAAATGACTAACACAAGGGGTCATAGCTTTCAGCTGGTTGGAGGAAAGTATAGAGGGGATGTCAGCGGCGGGTTCTTTACACAGAGTTGTGAGAACATGGAATGCGTTGCCAGCAGCAGTTGTGGAAGCAAGGTCATTGGGGACATTTAAGAGACTACTGGACATGCATATGATCACAGAAATTTGAGGGTGCATACATGAGGATCAGTGGTCAGCACAACATCGTGGGCCGAAGGGCCTATTCTGTGCTGTACTGTTCTATGTTCTATGTTCTATATTTACAATTCTGGTCACCTTGCAATAGGAAGGATGTTATTAAACTGGAATGGGTGCAAAACAGATTTACAAAGGTGCTACCGAGACTGGAGTGTTTGAGTTATAAGGAGAGGCTGAATTGGCAGAGACGTAGGGGTGACATGGTCGAGGTTTATAAAATCATGAGGGGCAGTAGATAAAGGGTGTATGTACATTGAACAAGCGGCTAGAGAAAGTAGTATGGGTGAGTACAATTACAACATTTAGAAGGAATTTTGACAGCTACATAGTTAGCATAGGCTTAGAGGAATATGGGCCAAATATAGGCAAATGGGACTAGTTTCTTTGTGAGTGGGAGATCATGCCTCACAGATTTGTTAGAGTTTTTTGATGAAGTGACCAGCAAGGTTGATGTGGGCAGGGCAGTGAACATAGTCTATATGTATTACAGTAGGCCTTTAATAAGGTTCTACATGGCAGGCTGCTCTTGAAGGCTAAATTACTTGGAATCCAAAATAAGCTGGCAAACTGGATACAAAATTGGTTTGATGATAGGGCGCAGAGGGTAATAGTAGAAGGATGCTTGTCAGACTGGAGGCTTGTGAGTAGTGGAGTACCCCAGGGGTCAGTGTTGAGTCCATTGCTGTTTGTTACCTATATCAATGATTTGGATGAGAATGTCCAAGGCATTCATTAATTTGCCTTTGGCACTAAACTAGGCAGCATTGTGGACAGTGAGGAAGGTAATCAGAAATTGCAGTAAGACCTTGACCAGCTGGGGAGTTTATGGAGTTTAGTATGGATAAGTGTGTGGTCTTGCATTTTGGAAAGTCAAGTCAAGGTAGGAATTTCATGGTGAATGGTCGGGCCTTAAGGAGTGTCATGGAACAGAGGGACCTTGGAGTTCAGGTTCACAGTTCTCTGAAAGTGGTGTCCCAGGTAGACAGGACAATAATGAAGGCTTTTGGCACACTGGCCCTCATCAATCAGGTCATTGAGTATAGAAGTTGGGAAGTTATGTTGCTGTTATCCAGGATGTTGGTGAGACCACGCTTGGAGTATTGCGTTCAGTTTTGGTCACCTTGTTGTAGGAAGGATGTTACTAATCTAGAAAGAATGCAGAAGAAATTTACAAGGATATTGTCTGGATCCCATGGTCTGAGTTTTAGGGAGAGGTTGAACAAGCTAGAATGTTTATTGTAGAGCATAGGAGACTGAGGGGGGAACCTTTTAGAGGTGTATAAGATTATGAGAGGCATGGACAGGGTAAATGCGCTCAGTCTTTTTCCCAGGGTTGGAGAATGGAGGACAAGAGGGCATAAAAGAGAACCTGAGAGGCAACTTTCTTGCACAGAGGGTGATATGCATATGGAATGAGCTGCCAGCGGAAGTGGTGGAGGCATATCCATTAATAACATTTAAAAGGCATTTAGACAAACACATGGATAGGAAAGGATTAGAAGGATATGGGTCAAGTGCAGGGAAATCGGGTTATGGAGGGCAAACATTTTGGTCAGCATAGACCAATTTGGGCCAAAAGACATGTCTCCGTGCTGTAGGACTCTATGATTTGAGTTCATTTCAAGAAACCTGGTGAGCATGGACAAGTTGGGCCGAAGGGTCTGTTTCCATGTTATGTGACTCTGCGTCACAAGGCACACTGATGTTGCCACCCAGGAAAATGCTATCTCCAAAGACCACCAATGACTGCACGTTGTTCAGCACCTTTCGCGAATCCTCAGGTATTGGAGTAGTGCATGTCCAAAGTCAGCAAGACCTGAACGATAGCCCTGGATTTGTGATGACAAGTGACAAGTAGCATTTGTCCCACACATGTGCCAGGCCATGATCATCTTAGAACAATAGACGATATGTTGACCTTTGGCATTTGATGGTTGCATCATTAGAGGGGGCGAAAGTGAAGACTGCAGATGCTGGAGATCAGAGTCGAAGAGTGTGGTGCTGGAAAAGCTGGTCAGGCAGCATCCGGGCAGTAGGAGACTCAACGTTTTGAGCATAAGCTGATGAAGAGCTAATACTCAACACGTCGATTCTCCTGCTCCTTGGATGCTGCCTGACCGTCTATGGTTTCTCAGCACCACCTTCTTTGACTCAGCATCATTGAAGCCCACCTCCCAATCACTATCCCAGGGTTACTATTGATCGGAAACGGAAGTGAACACTGCTGGCCATATAAGTACTGTGCCTCCAAGAGCAGACTCATGAGCATCTGCAACAAGTTTGAACTGGCCTCAGGATACAAGGTAACTCAAGGCAGCAGCAATGTCATATTAGCACATGGAATATAGAACAATACAGTGCAGAACAGGCCCTTTGGTTCACGATGTTGTGCTGAGGATTAATCCTAATATAAAATATAATAACTTAACCTATGCACCCTTCATTGCACTGCTATCCATGTGCATGTCCAGCAGTCACTTAAATGTCCCTAATGAAATGTAGGGGGTGATGGATTCTCAGGGGAACGTAGTGCGAACAGCCAAGTTTCTGGTGTTGAGACTGGCTCTAATGCAACGAAGGGGTATGTCGGCTTCCAAGAGATGTGTTAGGGGATTCTGTAGTCCAAGGCACAGACAGACGTTTCTGTGGCCAGCAGAGAAAAAGCAGAATGGTGTGTTGTTTCCCTGGTGCCAGGATCAAGGATGACTCAGAAAGGTTGCAGAATGTTCTCACAGGAGAGAAGGGCCAGCAAGAGGTCATTGTCCACATTGGAACCAACAATATACCTATTTCTCCTGGGAATATCCTCCCTCAGCACCCTGGAAAGGGTGCAGAGGAGATTTACAAGGATGTTGCCTGGTATGGAAGGAATGTCTTACGAGGAAAGGCTGAGGGCCTTGAGGCTGTTCTCGTTAGGGAGAAGAAGGTTGAGAGGTGACTTAATAGAGACATACAAGATAATCAGAGGGTTAGATAGGGTGGACAGGGAGAGCCTTTTTCCAAGTGTGGGGACGGCAAACCTGAGGAGACACAACTTTTAAAAGTGAGGGGAGATAGGTATAAGACAGATGTCAGAGGTAGTTTCTTTACTCAGAGTAGTAAGGGTATGGAATGCTTTGCCTGCATCGGTAGTAGATTTGCCAACTTTAAGTGCATTTAAGTCGTCATTGGACAGGCATATGAACGTACATGGAATAGTGTAGGCGGAATGGGCTTCAGATTAGTATTGCATGGCGGCGCAACATCGAGTGCCGAAGGGCCTGTACTGCGCTGTAATGTTCTATGTTCTATCGGAAGGGAAAAGGTTGAGATTCTGAAGGGAGATTACAAAGAGGCAGAAATTTAAAAAGGAGGTCGTCAAGGGTAGTAATATCTGGATTACTCCCAGTGCTACGAGCTAGTGAGGGCAGGAATAGGAGGATAGAGCAGGAGATGAGGATGCATGGCTGAGGAGCTGGTGTATGAGAGAAGGATTCTCATTTTTGGACCATTGGAATCTCTTTTGGGGTAGAAGTGACCTGTACAAAAAGGACGGATTGCACCTAAATTGGAAGGGGATTAATATACTGGCAGGGAAATTTGCTAGAACTGCTTAGGAGGATTAAGACTAGTAAGGTGAGGGGTTGGGACCCAGGGAGATCGCGAGGAAAGAGATCAATCTGAGACTGGTACAGTTGAGAACAGAAGTGAGTCAAACAGTCAAGGCAGGCAGGGACAAGGTAGGACTCATAAATTAAACTGCATTTATTTCAATGCAAGGGGCCTAACAGGGAAGGCAGATGAACTCAGGACATGGCTAGGAACATGGGACTGGGATATCATAGCAATTACGGAAACATGGCTCAGGGATGGGCAGGACGGCAGCTTACTGATCCAGGATACAAATGCTACAGGAAGGATAGAAAGGGAGGCAAGAGAGGAGGGGGAGTGGCATTTTTGATAAGGGATAGCATTACAGCTGTGCTGAGGGAGGATATTCCCAGAAATACATCCAGGGAAGTTATTTGGGTGGAACTGAGAAATAAGAAACGGATGATCACCTTATTGGGATTGTATTATAGACCCCCTAATAGTCAGAGGGAAATTGAGAAACAGATTTGTAAGGAGATCTCAGCTATCTGTAAGAATAATGGGGTAGTTATGGTAGGGGATTTTAACTTTCCAAACATCGACTGGGACTGCCATAGTGTTAAAGGTTTAGACGGAGAGGAATTTCTTAAGTGCATACAAGACAATTTTCTGATTCAGTATGTGGAAAACTTGACCCACTCATAGGAAATAAGGCAGGGTAGGAGACTGAGGTGTCAGTGGGGGAGCACTTTGGGGCCAGTGACCATAATTCTATTCGTTTTAAAATAGTGATGGAAAAGGATAGACCAGATCTAAAAGTTGAACTTCTAAATTAGAGAAGGGCCAATTTTGATGGTTGAAAATGTGTTGCTGGTTAAAGCACAGCAGGTTAGCAGCATCCAAGGAACAGGAAATTCGACGTTTCGGGCCAGAGCCCTTCATCAGGAAGGCTCTGGCTCTGGCCCGAAACGTCGAATTTCCTGTTCCTTGGATGCTGCCTAACCTGCTGTGCTTAACCAGCAACACATTTGCAGCTGTGATCTCCAGCATCTGCAGACCTCACGTTCTCTATTCCTGAGATGCAGACCTCACTTTTTACCCCAATTTTGATGGTATTAGGCAAGAACTTTCGAAAGCTGATTGGAGGCAGATGTTTGTAGGTAAAGGGACAGCTGGAAAATGGGAAGCCTTCAGAAATGAGATAACAAGAATCCAGCGAAAGTATATTCCTGTCAGGGTGAAAGGGAAGGCTGGTAGGTATAGGGAATGCTGGATGGCTAAAGAAACTGAGGGTTTGGTTAAGAAAAAGAAGGAAGCATTAGTAAGGTACAGACAGGATAGATCAAGTGAATCCATAGAAGAGTATAAAGGAAGTAGGAGTATACTTAAGAGGGAACTCAGGAGGGCAAAAAAGGTGACATGAGATAGCTTTGGCAAATACAATTAAGGAGAATCCAAAGGGTTTTTACAAATATATTAAGGACAAAAGGGTAACTAGGGAGAGAATAGGGCCCCTCAAAGATCAGCAAGGCGGTCATTGTGTGGAGCCACAGAGAATGGGGGAGATACTAAATGAATGTTTTGCATCAGTATTTACTGTGCAAAAGGATATGGAAGATATAGACTGTAGGGAAATAGATGGTGACATCTTGCAAAATGTCCAGATTACAGAGGGGGAAGTGCTGAATGTCTTGAAACGGTCAGAGGTGGATAAATCCCCAGGACCTGATCAGGTGTACCCGAGAACTCTGTGGAAAGGTAGAGAAGTGATTGCTGGGCCGCTTGCTGAGATATTTGTATCATCGATAGTCACAGGTGAGGTGCCAGAAGACTGAAGGTTAGCAAACGTGGTGCCACTGTTTAAGAAAGGCGGTAAAGACAAGCCAGGGAACTATAGACCGGTGAGCCTAACCTCAGTGGTGGGCAAGTTGTTGGAGGGAATCCTGAGGGACAGGATGTACACGTATTTGGAAAGGCAAGGACTGATTTGGGATAGTCAACATGGCTTTGTGCGTGGGAAATCATGTCTCACAAACTTGATTGAATTTTTTGAAGAAGTAACAAAGAAGATTGATGAGGGCAGAACAGTAGATTTGATCTATATGGACTTCAGTAAGGCGTTCGACAAGGTTCCCCATGGGTGACTGATGAGCAAGGTGAGATCGCATGGAATACAGGGAAAACTAGCCATTTGGATACAGAACTGGCTCAAAGGTAGAAGACAGAGGATGGTGGTGGAGGGTTGTTTTTCAGTCTGGAAGCCTGTAACCATTGGAGTGCCACAAGGATCGGTGCTGGGTCCTCTACTTTTTGTCATTTACGTAAATGATTTGGATGCGAGCATAAGAGGTACAGTTAGTAAGTTTGCAAATGACACCAAAATTGGAGGTGTAGTGGATAGCGAAGAAGGTTATCTCAGATTACAACAGGATCTGGACCAGATGGGCCAATGGACTGAGAAGTGGCAGATGGAGTTTAATTCAGATAAATGTGAGGTGCTGCATTTTGGGAAAGCAAATCTTAGCAGGACTTTTACACTTAATGGTAAGGTCCTAGTGAGTGTTGCTGAACAAAGAGACCTTGGAGTGCAGGTTCATAGCTCCTTGAAAGTGGAGTTGCAGGTAGATAGGATCGTGAAGAAGGCATTTGGTATGCTTTCCTTTATTGATCAGAGTGTTGAGTACAGGAGGTGGGAGGTCATGTTGCGGCTGTCTGAGAACAGATCCAAGTCCTCCAGCCCTTCCTCATAACACCTTTCCTCCAGACCGGGCAACATCCTGGTAAATCTCCTCTGCACCTTTTCCAATGCTTCCAAATCCTTCCTCTAATGGGGTAACCAGAACTGTACACAATACTCCAAGTGAGGCCCCACTAGCGTTTTGTACAGTTGATGCATGATATCACGGGTCCGGAACGCAGTCCCTCGACCAATAAAACTGTGTGCCACCTTAAAGGTACTATCAACCTGGGCGGCAGCTGTCAGGGATCTATGTACATGGACACCGAGATCACGCTGCTCATCTACACTATCAAGAATCTTTCCATTGACCCAGTATTCTGCCTTCCTGTTATTCTTCCCAAAGTGAATCACTTCACATTCCTGCATTGAACTCCATTTACCATCTCTCAGTCCAATTCTGCAGTTTATCCGAGTGCCCCTGCAACATTCTTCCGCACTGTCCATTACCCCACTGACTTTAGTGTCATCTGCAAACTTATTAACCCATCCACCTATGCCTACATCCAAAGGATTTATCATTGGATAAATCCCAGGGGACTATGGGAACTGGGCTGATCAATCATTTCTTCCTTGACCAACAGCACATTCCTGAACATGATGGGCAATATAGCATGGCCGATTCACCTAACCTGCACATCTTTGGATTGTGGGAGGAAACTGGAGCACCCAGAGGAAACCCAGCAGACATGGGTCCCTGGTGCTGTGAGGCAGCAGAGCTAACCACGGAGCCACTGTACCCCCAAATGGGGGAACACACATCCTCCTGCTAATGGCCACCTTTGTGTGTGTCTGCATCAAGCTGTGTGCAGACCTTTGGTTCACAAACACTAAATATAACAAGGTACTGAAGTTCCTTTCACCCTGGTGCAGGGCTGGCACCATGGTTAGCTCTGCTACCTGACAACACCAGGGACCTGTGTTTGATACCAGCCTTGGTTGACTGGCTGTATAGAGTTTGCACATTTCCCCTGTGTCTGTGTGGGTTCCACACAATAAAAAGATGTGCAGGTTGGGTAGATTGGCTGTCCAGGGATGCGAAGGCTATGTGGATTAGTCATGGTTAATAGCTGGGATACGGAGATAATGTGGGGCACAGGGTTTGGATGGGATGCCCTTTGAGGGGTCAGTGCAGAATTAACTGGCTGAGAGGCCTCTATCTGCATTGTAAAGAATGTATGTTGTGAAGGATAAGTCTGATCTTGTTTCTGCAGAACATTCCAAGTAGTTGGACAATTTGTATCAGCTGTTCCTCCAGCGAAGGCTTTTAAGAAAAACAGTCTTGAACACAAGTCCATCAGGCAGGGGTCAGCACATAGCATCTTGAGAGGGTTGATCCTGTGGATAGTTTCCTGAGCAGACAGTTAAAAAAATCATTTAGCAGAGCACCTATGCAGCAAGGCACAGTTTGGCTGGTGGTGAGAAGGGCACTCTGCATTAGATCCTTCATGTACACTTGGAATATCTGCACCATTGTATACTGCCCTCAAAGTGGCTGCCAGCGATGGGGGTGGGAGGCTGGGGTGAAGGGATCTCTTCAAATGTGCCTTTGCAAAGATGATCTGGAGAGAGATGTCAAGATTTGTCCCAAACAATTCATTGACACAGGACTCTGCGCTCCATGGGCTGTTGCCCGGGACACACTTTGAGACAAATATAAATGCCTGGCAAATCATCGACTTGCTTTGTAGTCTCTCTGAAACTTGTTGGTTTTCCAGTGATAAGGAGCTGACCTTGACCAAGTGTTGCAGACTGGTGCTTTCCAAAGTTCAAAACAACATCAAGAGGGACAAACTAAAGTTTGGGACTAGGGCAGCTACTGACAAGATGCAGTGGGGAAAAACCGCTGTCTGAGGGCTTTATGATTGTTCAGTTAGCAGACTCTTGTTGCATTGAAATGGACATAAATTGTTTCCTGTATGAGTAGGAAATACCTTTGTTTTTGCAACAGCAGGGATGTTTTGAGGAATGCGTCATTTGATTTTCTCTGCAAAGAATGTGCAGAACAAATTTAGAATCTCTGTATGTACTTATAAATGATTTTATGAACAAAGTGGATTTTTGAGATAAAAGATGGAATAGGGGCTTGCTCTATCCACTCCACGCATGGACCTGGTATTGCAGTATCTCCGGGAACGGTGCACCCCTCATCTATAAATCTAAGAACATGTCTATAGCTCAGGTTTTTTGGTGCTTTGCCTGCGTGTGTGAACTTACGTTTTAAAGTTTGTAAGCTGCTTCATTTGTCTTTGCGTCGGTCTACAACTCAAACCCCAAATTTAGCACAAAACATACCTACCACGTGCGCTCACAAAACCACAAATTGCTGGAGAAACTCAGCAAATCTGGCAGCATTTGCACAAACAAAGCAGTGTTTCAAACCCAGTGACGGTTATTCAGAATCCAGTTTGGTGCTGGTGCAAATCTATCCGTCTCCCCACCCCCTCCCCCCTCCCCCATGAACATTATGCTAACAACATGTTAATATTTTGAAACAAAATCGGGGGGGGGAGGTGAGGTTTATTCAGTTGTTGGGCGTGGTGCTCGATTGGATCCCTTTGTGTTACGATTAGAGTGGCGCTGGAAAAGAACAGCAGGTCAGGCAGCCTCCGAGGAGCAAGAAAACTGTCGTTTCGGGCATAAGCCCTTAAGTGACCTCCAGTGATGAAGATTTTACACCCTGGGGTGCTGTGCTTTTCCAGCACCACACTCTTGACTGTGATCTGTGCGATCGGGTCAGACTATGGGGTGCCGGATCTCAGTGTCATCCTGGCGGCTGTTAGTGTTGGTGTTTGCTGGCTTCCCCGGGCACAGCCCGCTCTGGATTAACCTCTGGACCCTGTGTGAGCCACAATGATGGATCCACACGATGGAGCATCAGCCTCCGAAAGGTCCTGTCTCCTGGGCCTACACTCCTGGAATCACGGGTTCTTCTGTTCAAGTAAAAACCTCCTGTTGTGTTTGCAGAAAGATCCTAAACAGGTACTGTCGAAATTCAGAAAGGAATGCAATAATAATCTTACAATAATTCATTAATTATTTACAGTATATTAATATTCCTTCCTTTCTAACTTGTCCAAGATCCTGGAGTTTTAAACTGCGTGAACAATGGGTCTGAGACTTTATTATCAACCACGACCCCGAGAGGCTGGATTCACCCAGGTAAGAACGCAGATTCCCATTCCTTGGGGACAGCAGTGAATCAAACGGGACTTCAGGGTGGGATTTGAAGGTATTAACCCAAGAGCACCTAGTCTGTTTAACACTTCTGTTTGTTTCCTTTTCCTGATCCAGTTTAAAATCATGTGATCACTCTGTTTGATTCAGTAAGTTTGAAGATTTCTGATGTTCAAATTGTCAGTCATTATGAAATCCATAAAGGTATAAAAGCAAATTACTGCGGATGCTGGAATCTGGAATTATGAAATCCATGTTCACTCATCAACTACACTAACCTGATGTACTCTCCCTCCTTATCATCGCAAATTTAAACAAAATCAATTTGTTTGTAGTCATGAGATGAAGGCACAGGTCAGCATTTATTTCCCATTCCTAATTGCCCAGAAGCAGTTGAGAGCCAAGCAGCTTGTTGTGGGTCTGGAGTCACATGTAGACCAGGCCAGATCAGGATGGCAATTGCCTCCCCTGAAGGACATGAGTGAACAAATATGTTTTCCCCAACAATGGATTCATGATCATTGACAGACTCTTACTCCTAGATTTTCTCTTAATTCTGCATTTTGGGAAAACAAATCTTAGCAGGACTTACACACTTAATGGGTAAGGTCCTAGGGAGTGTTGCTGAACAAAGAGACCTTGGCGTGCAGGTTCATAGCTCCTTGAAAGTGGAGACGGAGGTAGATCGGATAGTGAAGAAGGCGTTTGGTATGCTTTCCTTTCTTGGTCAGAGTATTGGTATAGGAGTTGGGAGGTCATGTTGCGGCTGTACAGGATATTGGTCAGGCCACTGTTGGAATATTGCGTGCAATTCTGGTCTCCTTCCTATCGGAAAGGTGTTGTGAAACTTGAAAGGGTTCAGAAAAGATTTACAAGGATGTTGCCAGGCTTGGAGTATCTGAGCTATAGGGAGAGGCTGAACAGGCTGGGGCTGTTTTCCCTGGAGTGTCGGAGGCTGAGGGGTGACCTTATAGAGGTCTACAAAATTATGAGGGGCACGGATAGGATAAATAGGCAAAGTCTTTTCCCTGGAGTCGTGGAGTCCAGAACTAGAGGGCATAGGTTTTAGGGTGAGAGGGGAAAGATATAAAAGAGACCTAAGGGGCAACTTTTTAACACTGAAGGTGGTATGTGTATGGAATGAGCTATCAGAGAAAGTGGTCGAGTCATTTAAAAGGCATCTGGATGTGTATATGAATAGGAAGGGTTTGGAGGGATAAGGGGTGGGTGCTGGCAGTGGGACTAGATTGGGTCAGGACATGTGGTGGGCATGGATGGGTTGGACCGAAGGGTCTGTTTCCATGCTGTACATCTCTATGACTATTTTCATTGGATTCAAATTCCACCATCTGCCATGGTCGGATTCAAGTCAGTAAGTGCACCCATCTCCAGCTCCTCCAAGACCGTGTTAGGGTCCAGGAGCTGGAGTTGGATGAACTCAGGATCATTCGGGAGGCAGAGGGGGTCATAGATCGGAGCTTTAGGGAAGTAGTAACTCCAAAGATTGCGGACAGATGGGTGACAGTGATGGGGACTGGGAGGAAGCATCTAGTGGAGAGACCCCCTGCGGCCGTTCCCCTCAAGAACAAGTATACCGTTTTGGATACTTGTGGGGGGGACGACTTACCATGGGTGAGCAATGGGGTTCAGGCCTCTGGCATGGAGCCTGTCCCTGTTGCTCAGAAGGGAAGGGTGGAGAAGAGCAGAGCAATAGGTTTTGGGGACTCGATAGTTCGGGGCACAGATAGGTGGTTTTGTGGGGGCGAGAGAGACTCACGTTTTGGTATGTTGCCTCCCAGGTGCAAGGGTACGTGATGTCTCTGATCGTGATTTCCGGGTCCTTAAGGGGGAGGGAGAGCAGCCTGAAGTCGTGGTCCTCATTGGCACCAACGACATTGGTAGGAAGAGGGATGAGGATGTTAGGCAGGCTTTCAGGGAGCTAGGTTGGAAGCTCAGAGTTAGAACAAACAGAGTTGTTGTCTCTGGTTTGTTACCTGTACCACGTGATAGAGAGACGAGGAATAGGCAGAGAGAGCAGTTAAATGCGTGGCTACAGGGATGGTGCAGGAGGGAGGGATTCCGGTACCTGGATAACTGGGTTTCTTTCTGGGGAAGGTGGGACCTCTATAAACAGGATGGTCTACACGTGAACCTGAGGGGCACCAGTATCCTTGGGGGGAGGTTTGCTAGTGCTCTTTGGGGGGGTTTAAACTAACTCTGCAAGGGCATGGGAACCTAGACTGTAGCTTTAGGGTGCAGGACCTGGAGTGTAGGGAGGTTAGGAACATGGCATCAAACTCGAAGGAGGGTGCCTGTAAACAGGAAAGTGGCTTGAAGTGTGAAAACTTCAATGTGAGAAGTATACGAAATAAGGTGGGTGAACTTGCAGCGTGGGTTGGTACCTGGGATTTCGATGTTGTGGCTATTACGGAGACATGGGTAGAACAGGGACAGGATTGGCTGTTGTAGGTCCCAGGGTTTAAATGTTTTAGTAGGGTCAGAGGTGGGGGTAAAAGAGGGGGAGGTGTGGCATTGCTTGTCAAAGATAGTATTATAGCGGTGGAAAGGACGATGGATGAAGACACGCCATCTGAGGTAGTTTGGGCTGAGGTTAGAAATAGGAAAGGTGAGGTCACCCTGTTAGGAGTTTTCTACAGGCCTCCTAATAGTCCTAGAGACGGAGAAGAAAGGATTGCGAGGATGATTCAGGAGAAGAGTGAAAGTAATAGGGTAGTTGTTATGGGGGACTTTAACTTTCCAGATATTAACTGGGAAAGCTATAGCTCGAGTATGTTAGATGGGTCGGTGTTTGTCCAATGTGTGCAGGAGGGTTTCCTGACACAATATGTAGACAGGCCAACAAGAGGTGAGGCCATACTGGATTTGGTTCTGGGTGACGAACCAGGCCAGGTGTTAGAATTGGAGGTAGGTGAGCACTTTGGGGACAGTGACCACAATTCGGTGACTTTTACTCTAGTGATGGAGAGGGATAAGTGTGCACTGCAGGTCAAGAGTTATAGCTGGGGGCAGGGAAATTATGATGCGGTGAGGCATGGCTTAGGATGCGTGGCTTGGAAAAGTAGGCTTCAAGGGAAGGGTGCAATCGATATGTGGAGCTTGTTCAAGGAGCAACTATTGAGTGTCCTTGATAAGTATGTACCTGTCAGGCAGGGAGGAAAGGGTCGTGTGAGGGAGCCGTGGTTTAATAAGGAATTGGAATCCCTTGTTAAAGGGAAGAGGGCAGTTTATGTAAAGATGAGGCGTGAAGGTTCAATTGGAGCGATTGAGAGTTGTAAGGTAGCCAGGAAGGATCTAAAGAGAGAGCTAAGAGCAGCAAGGAGGGGACATGAAAAGTCCTTGATAGGATTAGGGAAAACCCAAAGGCTTTCTGTAGGTATGTCAGGAATAAAAGAATGACTAGGGTAGGAATAGGTCCAGTCAAGGATAGTAGTGGGAAGTTGCGTGTGGAGGCTGAAGAGATTGGGGAGACACTGAATGAATACTTTTCGTCAGTATTCACTCAGGAACAGGACATTGTTGCCGATGTGAATATTGAGTCACAATTAATTAGAATGGATGGCTTTGAGATATGTAGGGAAGAGGTGTTGGAAATTCTGGAAAGGCTGAAAATAGATAAATCCCCTGGGCCTGATGGCATTTATCCTAGGATTCTCTGGGAAGCAAGGGAGAGATTGCAGAGCCGTTGGCCTTGATTTTTATGTCCTCGTTGTCTGCAGGAATACTGCCAGAAGACTGGAGGATGGCAAATGTGGTTCCCTTGTTCAAGAAGGGGAGTAGTGATAACCCTAGTAACTTTAGGCCGGTGAGTCTCACTTCTGTTGTGGGCAAAGTCTTAGAGAGAATTGTAAGGGATAGGATTTATGAACATCTGGACAGGAATAATGTGATCAAGGACAGTCAGCATGGTTTTGAGAAGGGCAGGTCGTGCCTCACAAACCTTATTGAATTCTTTGAGAAGGTGACTAAGGAGGTAGATGAGGGTAAAGTGGTAGATGTGGTGTATATGGATTTTAATAAGGCGTTTGATAATGTTCCCCATGGTAGGCTACTGCAAAAAATACGGAGGTATGGCATTGAGGGTGCATTAGAGGTTTGGATTAGGAATTGGCTGGCTGGAAGAAGACAGAGGGTAGTAGTTGATGGTAAAGGTTCATCTTGGAGTGCAGTTACTAGTGGTGTTCCGCAAGGATCTGTTTTGGGACCATTGCTGTTTGTCATTTTTATAAATGACCTGGAGGAGAGGCTAGAAGGTTGGGTGAGCAAGTTTGCGGATGATACGAAAGTTGGTGGAGTTGTTGACAGTGAGGAAGGATGTGGCAGGTTACAGAGGGATATAGATAAGTTGCAGAGCTGGGCAGAAAGGTGGCAAATGGAGTTCAATGCAGGTAAGTGTGAAGTGATTCATTTTGGTAAGAGTAACAAGAAGATGGGGTACTGGGCTAATGGTCAGATACTTGGTAGTGTGGATGAGCAGAGGGATCTTGGTGTCCATGTACACAGATCTCTGAAAATTGCCACCCAGATAAATAGTGCTGTGAAGAAGGCACATGGTGTACTGGCTTTCATTGGTAGAGGACTTGAGTTCCGGAGTCCTGAAGTCATGTTGTAGTTGTATAAGACTCTGGTGCGGACACATCTGGAGTATTGTGTGCAGTTTTGGTCGCCATACTATAGGAAGGATGTGGAGGCACTGGAACGGGTGGAGAGGAGGTTTACCAGGATGTTGCCTGGTATGGTAGGAAGATCGTATGAGGAAAGGCTGAGGCACTTGGGGCTGTTTTCATTGGAGAAAAGAAGGTTTAAGGGTGACTTGATAGAGGTGTACAATATGATTAGGGATTTAGATAGGGTTGACCATGAGAACCTTTTTCCACGTATGGAGTCAGCTATTATGAGGGGGCATAGCTTTAAATTAAGGAGTGGTAGGTATAGGACAGATGTTAGGGGTAGATTCTTTACTCAGCGAGTCATGAGTTCATGGAATGCCCTGCCAGTAGCAGTGGTGGACTTTCCCTCTTTACGGGCATTTTAAACGGGCATTGGATAGGCATATGGAAGATAGTGGGCTAGTGTAGGTGAGGTGGGCTTGAATCGGCGCAACATCGAAGGCCAAAGGGCCTGTACTGTGCTATATTTTTCTATGTACTATGTTCTATGTAGGTCCCTGGGATATTACCTGGGTCTTTGGATTAACAGTCTAACAATAGTTAAAAAGCGCACAACTCCAGGTTATACTCCAACAGGTTTAATTGGAAGCACATTAGCTTTCGGAGTGTCGCTCCTTCATCAGGTGTTGGACTCCCCAGTCCAACACTGGCATCTCCAAATCAATCTAGCAATCATATCACTAGAGCATCTCCTCCCCAATATCGAGCACTAATTGCCATAAGACATTCATGTTGGTTTTTCTGAATTATGTCACATTCAGACCGAATAATGAATGACTATGTTTGCCATTGTGTCGGCTGGTAGAAGCACTTTGTGTCATTTGGCTGCAGGCTGTAGGTCACTCTCTCCAGGCCCAGGTAAGGGTCAAGATTCTCGGATTAGCTATAAATGAGGATTTAATGGGCCGGTTTATATGCGGGTATGCCAGTTCTGCGATTAATTCGATAAATGCTCATCAGTAAATAATGTGAGTTATTCTTGTGATTTGTTATGATTCAATGCTTATTTTTTCAGAGCACAGAACTTCTCCGTTAGTACCTAGAAATTCTCAAAGCTCTGGCAGGCAGGAGACAGTTCAGTGACAGCTGGAAAACAGTGTATGGTCTTCACTAGGATTTGGAAAACAGCAGCGTGGTCTGTGCTCAGCTCCTCTGTGGAGTCACAGTGCCTGTGTCAAGGCAGTAGTGTGCTCATGGGGACTGAGGTCCCTGAATGGACGGACAATGAGACACTTCTGTCAGACTGCCCTCGATCTTCAGCCACTCGCCAAAATTGCACCAAACTCAACAGTGTTGGTCTGACATAATCTGGTGAGTACTGACTTACTGAAAAACAGACACATTTCACTTTAGTATTTGTAAAAGTAATGGTGTTGATATTTGCATGCATCAGTCTAACAGTGTCAAATCTAAACTTGTCAGAGAGTCACAATGTTCTCCTGCACAGAGAAGAGGTCTCCTTGGAGATAGTGACCACAGTTCAATTATGTTCACAATAGCAATGGGCAGGATAAGTATATACTGCAGGGAAGGAGGTATAATTGGAGGAAAGGTAATTATGATGCGATTCGGCAAGATTTAGGATGCATCGGATGGGGAAGGAAACTGCACGGGATGGACACACTTGAAGTGTGGAGCTTATTCAAGGAACAGCTACTGTATAAGTATGTGCCTGTCAGACAGGAAGGAAGTGGTCGAGCAAGGGAGCCATGGTTTATTAAGATTAGGGCCCATCAAAGATAGTAGTGGGAAGTTATTTGTGGAATCTGAGGGGATAGAGGAAGCGCTTTTTTTTCAGTCCTTACAATGGAAAAGGGTAATGTTAGTGAGAATACGGAGATACAGGCTACCTGATTAGATGGGATTGAGGTCAACAAAGAGGTGGTTTTAACCATTTTGAAAAATCTGTAAACAGATAAGACCCCCACCTTGCCTGGATGGGGTTTATCCTCAGATTCTCTGGGAAGCCAGTGAGGAGATGCAGAACCTTTTGCTTTGATCTTTATTGTCATCATTGTTGACTGGAGTAGTGCCAGAAGGCTGGAAGATAGCCAATGTTGTTTCCTTCTTCAAGAAGGGGAGTCTGGACAAGCCTGGTATTTATAGGCCAGTGAGCCTGACTTCAGTTGTAGATAAGGTGTTGGAAAAGTTGTAAGAGATAGGATTTATAATCATCTGGAAAGGAATAATTTGATTAGAGATAGTCAGCATGGTTTTGTGAAGGGCAGGTCATGCCCTTCACAACTCATAACCTTATTGAGAAGGTGACAAAACAGGTGGATGAAGGTAAAGCGGTTGATGTGGTGTATTTGGACTTCAGGAAGGCATTTGATAAAGGTTCCACATGGTAGGCTACTGCACAACATAAGGAGTTTCGGGATTGAAGAGGCTTTAACAGTTTGGATCAGAAATTAGCTAGCTGAAAGAAGTCAGAGAGTGGTGGCTGATGGGAAATGTTCGTTCTGGAGCTCAGTTACTAGTGGTGTGCCACAAGGATCTGTTTTGGGACCACTGCTGTTAGCCATTTTTATAAATGATCCGGATGTGGATGAAAAAGGATGGGTTAGTAAATTTGTAGATGACACGAAGGTAGGCAGAGTTGTGGATAGTGCCGAAGGATATTGTGGGTTACAGAGGGACATCGATAAACTGCAGAGCTGGGCTGAGAGGTGGCGAATGGTGTTTAATGCAGAAGGTTCACTTCGGAAGAAGCAACAGGAATGCAGAGTATTGGGCTAATGGTAAAAATGTTGAAAGTGTAAATGAACAGAGAGACCTGAGTGTCCAGGTGTGTAAATCCCTGAAAGTTGTAACCCAGTTTGATAAGAAGGCATATGGTGTGTTGGCATTTATTGGTAGGGGGATTGAGTTTTGAAGCCACGAGGTCATGCATCAGCTGTCCAAGACACCGATAAGGGTATGGAGGAGAGTTCAGAGGAGATTTACTAGGATGTTGCCTGGTATTGAAGGAAAGTCTTACAAGGAAAGGCTGAGGGAACTGAGGCTGTTTTTGTTAAAGAGAAAAAGGTTGAGAGGTGACTTAATTGAGACATAGAAGATAATCAGCGGGTTAGATAGGGTGGACAGTGAGAGCCTTTTTCCTCAGATGGTGAAGGCTAACGTGAAGGGACATAGCTTTAAATTGAGGGGTGATAGATTTAGGACAGATATCAGCAGTACTTTCTTTACTCAGAGAGTAGTAAGGGTGTGGAACAGCCTGCCTGCAACAGTAGTAGACTCAAAAAACGTTAAGGGCATTCAGATGAGTATTGCACATATATATGGGTAGTAATGGAATGGTATAGGTTAGATGGGCATCAGATTAATTTCACAGGCTGGTGCAACATTGAGGACTGAAGGGCCTGTATTGCGCTGCAAAGTTCTGAGTTCTATGTTCTGTGTATGTCTCTTCAGCCCATTGAGTCTGTGCTCTTGAAAAGAAAACACCTAACTATTCTAATCCCATTTTCCAGCACTTGGCCCATTGCCTCGTATGGGTTGGCAATGCAAGTGTACATCTAGATAATTCTGAAAAATTATATGGATTTCTGTCTCTACCATCCTGCTAGGTAGTGAGTCCCAGTTTCCTACTGCAATCTGAGTGAAAAATATTCCTCACATCCCCACTAAACATACTGCCCCTTACCTAAGGCCACTTTTGGAATATTGTGCGCAATTCAGGTCTCCCTCCTATTGGAAAGATGTTATGAAATTTGAAAGGGTTCAGAAAAGATTTACCAGAATATTGCCAGAGTTGGAGGATTTGAACTATAGGGAGAGGCTGATAGGCTGGGGCTGTTTTCCCTGGAGTCTCAGAGGGTGAAGGGTGACCTTACAGAGGTTTATAAAATCATGAGGGGCATGGATAGGGTAAATAGATAAAGTATTTTTCCTGGGGTCGGAGTGTCCAGAACTAGAGGGCATAGGTTTAGGATGAGAGGTGAAAGATATAAAAGGGACCTAAGGGACAACGTTTTCATGCAGAGCGTGGTGCATGTGTGGAATGAGCTGCCAGAGGAAGTACTGGAGGCTGGTACAATTACAGCATGTAAAAGGCATCTGGATGGGTATATGAATAGGAAGGGTTCACAGGAATATGGGCCAAGTGCTGTCAAATGGGACGTGATTAATTTAGGATATCTGGTCAGCATGGGTAGGTTGGACCAAAAGGTTACTGCTTTTAGTCATTTTTATAAATGACCTGGATGAGTGAGTAGAAGGATTGGTTAGTAAATTTGTGGATGATACTAAACTGGGTGGAGTTGTGGACAGTGTGGAAGGATGTTGCAGGCTATAGAGGGACATAGCTAAGCTGCAGAATTGAGCGGAGAGGTGACAAATGGAGTTTAATGCATAAAAGTGTGAAATGATTCACTTTGGAAGGAGTAACAGGAATACAGAGCACTGGGCTAATGGTAAGCTTCCTGGTCGTGTGGATTTGTAGAGAGATCTTGGTGTCCATGTGCATAGATCCCTGAAAGTTGCCATCCAGGTTGATAGGATTGTTAAGGTGTACAGTGTGTTAGCTTTTATTGGTAGAGGGATTGAGTTTTGGGGCTGTGAGGTCATGCTGCAGCTGTACAAAACTTGAAGTATTGCACTCAGCTCTGGTTGCCGCATTAGAGGAATGATGTGGAAGCTTTGGAAAGGGCACAGAGGAGATTTCCCAGGATTTTGTCTGGGATGAAGGGAAGGTCTCATGAGGAAAGGTGAGGGGCTTGAGGTTGTATTTGTTTGAGAGAAGAAGATTAAAAGATGACTTAATAGAGATATACAAGATGTTCAGAGGATTAGACAGGGTGGACAGTGAGAGTCTTTTTCCTTTGATGGTGATGGCTAGCACAAGGCGACATAGCTTTAAATTGAGGGGTGATAGACATAGGGCAGATGTCAGAGGTAGTTTCTTTACTCAGAAAGTAGTAGGGATGTGGAACACACTGCCTGCAGCAGTAGTAGACTCGCCAACTTTAAGGGCATTTAAATGGTCATTGGATAAATATATGAATGATGATTGAATAGTGGAGGTTTGATGGGCTTCAGGTCGGTACCTCAGGTTCGCGCAACATCATGGGCCAAGTGGCCTGTACTGCCCTGTATTGTTCTGTGTTCTATGTTTTATGTCTGTTTCTGTGCTGTACATCTCCGTGACTCTAAGGTCGATGCCCCCTGGTTATTGATCCTTTCATCAAGGGAAAAGTTCCTTTGTGTATCCTCTGTATATACCTCTCTTAATTTTATGTACCTCGATGAAAGGCATTTGATAAGGTTCCCCATGGTAGGCTTATGCGGAAATTCAGGATGCATGGGATAGTGGGAAGTTTGGCCAGTCGGATAGAGAACTGGCTAACCGGTCGAAGTCAGAGAGTGGTGGTAGATGGTAAATATTCAGCCTGGAGCCCAGTTACAAGTGGAGTTCTGCAGGGATCAGTTCTGGGTCCTCTGCTGTTTGTAATTTTTATTAATGACTTGGAAGAGGGAGTCGGAGGGTGGGTCAATAAATTTGCAAACGATACGAAGATTGGTGGAGTTGTGGGTAGTGAGGCTGCAAAGGCTGTTGTCGGCTGCAAAGGGTCTTAGATATGATGCAGAGCTGGGCTGAGGAGTGGCAGATGGAGTTCAACCCTGTCGAGTGTGAGGTTATCCATTTTGGAAGGACAAATAAGGATGCGGAATACAGGGTTAAGGTAGGGTTCGTAGTAAGGTGGAGGAGCAGAGGGATCTTGGGGCCTATATTCATAGCTCTTTAAAAGTTGCCACTCAGGTGGATAGAGCTTGTAAGAAGGTGTATTAGCATTCATTACCAGAGGGATTGAATTCAAGAGTCATGAGGTGATGTTGCAGCTGTACAGGAGCTTGGTAAGGCCACATGTGGAGTACTGTGTGAAGTTCTGGTCGCCTCATTTTTAAGAAATATGTGGAAGCTTTGGAGAGGGTGCAGAGGAGATTTACCAGGATGTTGCCTGGGGAATGGAGAATAGGTCATATGAGGATAGGCTGAGAGTGCTAGGCCTTTTCTCATTGGAACGGCAAAGGATGAGGGGTGACTTGATAGAGGTTTATAAGATGATCAGGGGAATAGATAGAGTAGACAATCAGAGACTTTTTCCCCGGGTAAAAGCGAGGACATTCAGAGTCGTCATCTCTGGGTTGTTGCCGGTGCCATGTGACAATGAGGCAAGGAATAGGGAGAGAGTGCAGTTGAACACGTGGCTGCAAGGATGGTGTAGGAGGGAAGGCTTCAGGTATTTGGACAATTGGACTGCATTCTGGGGAAAGTGGGACCTGTAAAAGCAGGATTGGTTGCACCTGAACCAGAAGGGCACCAATATCCTGGGGGGTAGGTTTGCTAGCACTCTTCAGGGGGGTTTAAACTAATTTGGCAGGGGGGTGGGATCCGGACTTGTAGTCCAGCAAGTAAGTTAGCTGTTTTTCAGACGTCCAAGAATGTAGGGAGGCTGTGGAGAAGGCAGCACTGACAGGGAATACTTGCGGACACAGAGATGGGTTCAAATGTGTATATTTCAACGCAAGGAGTGTCAGAAATAAGGTGGGTGAACTTAAGGCGTGGATCAGTACTTGGGACTACGATGTTGTAGCCATCACGGAAACGTGGATAGAAGAGGGACAGGAATGATTGTTGGGGGTTCCTGGTTACAGATGTTTCAGTAAGATTAGGGAGGGTGGTAAAAAAGGAGCGGGGGGTGGCGTTGCTAATTAGAAATGGTATAACGGCTGCAGAAAGGCAGTTCGAGGGGGATCTGCCTTTGGAGGTAGTATGGGCTGAAGTCAGAAATAGGGGCAGAGATGTGGAGAAACAGATTGGGCGATTTCAACTTCCCAAATATTGATTGGAAGCTCTTTAGATCAAGTAGATTGGACGGGGCAGTGTTTGTGCAGTGTGTCCAGGAAGCTTTTCTAACTCAGTATGTAGATTGTCCAACCAGAGGGGAGGCCATATTGGATTTGGTACTTGGTAATGAACCGGGACAAGTGATGGGCTTGTTAGTGGGTGAGCATTTTGGTGATGGTGACCACAATTCTGTGACTTTCACCTTGGTTATGGAGAGAGATAGGTGCGTGTAACAGGGCAGGTTTTACAATTGGGGGAAGGGTAAATACGATGCTGCAAGACAGAATCTGAGGACCATATATTGGGAGCATAGGCTGTCAGAGAAGATTGTCGTTGAAATGTGGAACTTTTTTCAAGGAACAGATATGATGTGCCCTTGATATGTATGTACCTGTCAGGCAGGAAAGAGATGGTTGTGTGAGGGAACCTTGGTTGACGAGGGAGGTTGAATGACTTGTAAAGAGGAAGAAGGAGGCTTACATAAGGTTGAGGAAACAAGGTTCAGACAGAGAGTTGGAGGGATACAGGATAGCCAGGAGGGAGCTGAAGAAAGGGATTAGGAGAGCTAAGAGAGGGCATGAAAAATATTTGGCGGGTAGGATCAAGGATAACCCCAAGGCCTTTTATGTGTATGTGAGAAACATGAGAATGACGAGAACGAGGGTAGGTCTGATCAAGGACTGTAGTGGGAGACTGTGTATTGAGTCGGAAGAGATAGGAGAGGTCTTGAATGAGTACTTTTCTTCAGTATTTACAAATGAGAGGGACCATATTGTTGAAGAGGAGAGTGTGAAACGGACTGGTAAGCTAGAGGAGATACTTGTTAGGAAGGAAGATATGTTGGGCATTTTGAAAAACTTGAGGATAGACAAGTCCCCCTGGCCTGATGGGATATATCCTAGGATTATGTGGGAAGCAAGAGAGGAAATTGCAGAGCCGTTGGCAATGATCTTTTATTCTTCACTGTCAACGGGGGTGGTACCAGGGGACTGGAGAGTGGCGAATGTTGTGCCCCTGTTCAAAAAAGGGAATAGGGATAACCCTAGGAATTACAAGCCAGTTAGTATTACTTTGGTGGTAGGCAAAGTAATGGAAAGGGTACTGAGGGATAGGATTTATGAGTATCTGGAAAGACACTGCTTGATTAGGGACAGCCAGCACAGATTTGTGAGCGTTAGGTCTTGCCTTACAAGTCTTATTGAATTCTTCGATGAGGTGACCAAGCATGTGGATGAGGGTAGAGCAGTGGATGTAGTGTACATGGACTTTAGTAAGGCATTTGATAAGGTTCCCCATGGTAGGCTTATGCAGAAAGTCAGGAGGCATGGGATAGTGGGAAATTCAGCCAGTTGGATAGAGAACTGGCTAACTGGTCGAAGTCAGAGAGTGGTGGTAGATGGTAAATATTCAACCTGGAGCCCAGTTACAAGTGGAGTTCCGCAGGGATCAGTTCTGGGTCCTTTGCTGTTTGTAATTTTTATTAATGACTTGGAAGAGGGAGTCGAAGGGTGGGTCAGTAAATTTGCTGACGATACGAAGATTGGTGGAGTTGTGAATAGTGAGGAGGGCTGTTGTCGGCTGCAAAGGGACTTAGATATGATGCAGAGCTAGGCTGAGGAATGGCAGATGGAGTTCAACCCTGTCAAGTGTGAGGTTATCCATTTTGGAAGGACAAATAAGAATGCGGAATACAGGGTTAATGGTAGGGTTCGTAGTAAGGTGGAGGAGCAGAGGGATCGTGGGGTCTATATTCATAGCTCTTTGAAATTTGCCACTCAGGTGGATAGAGCTTGTAAGAAGGCCTATGGTGTATTGGCGTTCATTTGCAGAGGGATTGAATTCAAGAGTCGTGAGGTGATGTTGCAGCTGTAAGGACCTCGGTAAGGCCACATTTGGAGTACTGTGTACAGTTCTGGTCGCCTCATTTTAAGAAATATGTGGAAGCTTTGGAGAGGGTGCAGAGGAGATTTACCAGGCTGTTGCCTGGAATGGAGAATAGGTCATACGAGGATAGGTTGAGAGTGCTAGGCCTTTTCTCATTGGAACGGCGAAGGATGAGGGGTGACTTGATAGAGGTTTATAAGATGATCAGGGGAATAGATAGAGTAGACAATCAGAGACTTTTTTCCCCGGGTACAACAGAGTGTTACAGGGGGACATAAATTTAAGGTGAAGGGTGGAAGGTATAGGGGGGATGTCAGGGGTAGGTTCTTTACCCCGAGAGTGGTGGGGGCATGGAATGCGCTGCCTGTGGGAGTGGCAGTCTGAATCATTGGTGACCTTTAAGCGGCAATTGGATAGGTATGTGGATAGGTGCTTAAGCCAGGACAAATGTTCGGCACAACTTCGTGGGCGAAGGGCCTGTTCTGTGCTGTATTGTTCGATGTTCTTTTTTCTATGACGTGAAATGCTGACTGGGCCAGTAACAACAATGTCCCATGAATACATTAAAAAATCTCCAGCAAGTGGAAATAGTTTATTCTTATCTACCCTGTCTTTCTCTGTTAATACCTGAAAGACTTCCAACTGATCAGTTCTAACCTCATAAATTTAGAGAATACAGACCTAATTTAGATAATCTCACCTCATAATTTGTCACCTGATACCATGGTATCATTCTTTAAACCTACATTGTGTTCCCTCCTAGGCCTTCCTATCCTTCCTAAGAATCTAAATAATTCTTACACTTTTGCTCACAATCTTCCAAGTAGGGTCTAACCAAGGTTTTGTATAGTTGCAGCTTAACTTTTGCATTGTTCTACTCTAGTCTTCTAGATATAAAGGCCAGCAATCTGATAACTTTCTTGATTATTCTTTGCTAAAACTGTTCAAGCTACAGTTGTAAACTTTTCAGTGCCATAGTGTCATACAGCACGGAAACAGACCCTTTGGTGCAACTCATGTATGCTGACCAGATATCCCAACCTAATCTAGTTTCATTTGTCAGCACTTGGCCCATAACTTTCCAAACCCTTCCTATTCATATAACCATCCAGATGCCTTTTAATTGTTCCAATTGTACTAGCCTCCACCACTTCCCCTGGCTGCTCATTCCATGCACACACCCTCCTCTGCACGCTAAAGTTGGCCCGTAGGTCTCTTTTATATCTTAGTAAGAGTCCTTGTAGAGGGAGGAAGAGAGCTTCTTCAAGGAAGGCATCCTGATGAAGGGCTTATGCTCGAAACGTCGAATTCTCTATTCCTGAGATGCTGCCTGGCCTGCTGTGCTTTGACCAGCAACACATTTGCATCTTTTATATCTTACCCCTCTCACCTTAAAAGTATGGAAAAGCGCAGCAGGTCAGGCAGTATCCAAGGAACAGGAGAATCGACGTTTCGGGCATAAGCCCTTCTTCAGGAATGGCTTTCTGAAGAAGGGCTTATGCCCAGCAACACATTTTCAGCTCTGATCTCCAGCATCTGCAGTCCTCACTTTCTCCACCTTAAAAGTATGCCCTCTAGTTTTGGACTCCCCCACCCCAGGGAAAGGAACTTGTCTATTGATGCTTTCCATGCCCCTCAAGATTTTATAGACCTCTATAAGGTCACCCCTCAGTCTTCAACGCTCCAGGGAAAACAGCCCTAGCCTATTCAACCTCTCCCTCCAGCTTAAATCCTCTAACCCTGGCAACATCTTTGTAAAAATTTCCTGAACCCGATAGGAAGGAGACCAAAATGGCACACAATATTCCTAAAGTGGCCAAACTCACGACCTTTACAGCCTCAACATGCCCTCCCAAATCCTATACTCCAAGCTCTGACGATTAATGGAATGCACATCAAAAGCCTTCTTCACTATCCTATCTACCTGTGAATCTACTTTCAAGGAGCTATGAACCTGCACTTCAAGATCTCTTTGTTCAACAACACTCCCGAGGACCTTACCATGAAGTATATACGTCCTGTTAAGATTTGCTTTCCCAAAGTGCAGCACCTCACATTTATCTGAATTAAACTCAATCCATTGGCCCATCTGATCAAGATCCCATTGTAATCTGAGGTAACCTTCTTCGATGTCCACCACGTCTCCAATTTTGATGTCATCTGCAAACTTACTGACTATACCTCTAATGATAGCATCCAAATCATTTACATAAATGATGAAAAGTAGTGGACTCAGCACCCATCCTTGTGGCACTCCACTGATTAGTAAACAAGGAAGTTAAGGATAATGTAAACACAATAGCTAAAGCATACCATATTGCAAATGTGAGTGGCATACTGGAAGATTGTGTTGCTGGTTAAAGTACAGCAGGTTAGGCAGCATCCAAGGAACAGGAAATTCGACGTTTCGGGCATAAGCCCTTCATCAGGCTTATGCCCGAAACGTCGAATTTCCTGTTCCTTGGATGCTGCCTAACCTGCTGTGCTTTAACCAGCAACACATTTTCAGCTGTGATCTCCAGCATCTGCAGACCTCATTTTTTACCCTTTATACTGGAAGATTGGGAAACTTTCAAAGATCACAAAAGAACATAGAACAGTACAGCACAGAACAGGCCCTTCAGCCCACGATGTTGTGCTGACCACTGATCCTCATGTATGCACCCTCAAATTTCTGTGACCATATGCATGTCCAGGAGTCTCTTAAATGGCCCAATGACCCTGCCTCCACAACTGCTGCTAGCAACGCATTCCATGCTCTCACAACTCTCTGTGTAAAGAACCCGCCTCTGACATCCCCTTGATACTTTCCTCCAACCAGCTTAAAACTATGACCCCTCGTGTTAGTCATTTCTGCCCTGGGAAATTGTCTCTGGCTATTGACTCTATCTAAGCCTCTCATTATCTTGTATACCTCAATTAGGTCCCCTCTTCTCCTCCTTTTCTCCAATGAAAAAAGTCCGACCTCAGTCAACCTCTCCTCATAAGATAAGCCCTCTAGTCCAGGCAGCATCCTGGTAAACCTCCTCAGAACCCTGTCCAAAGCATCCACATCTTTCCTATAATAGGGCGATCAGAACAGGACGCAGTATTCCAAGTACGGTCTAACCAAAGTTTTATAGAGCTGCAACAAGATCTCACAACTCTTAAACTCAATCCCCCTGTTAATGAAAGCCAAAACACCATATGCTTTCTTAACAACCCTTGGGTGGCCATTTTAAGGGATCTATGTATCTGCACCCCAAGATCGCTCTGTTCCTCCACACCGCCAAGAATCCTATCTTTAATCCTGTACTCAGCTTTCAAATTCGACCTTCCAAAATGCATCACCTTGCATCTATCCAGGTCGAACTCCATCTGCCACCTCTCAGCCCATCTCTGCATCCTGTCAATGTCCTGCTGCAGCCTACAAAAGCCCTCTATACTGTCAACGACACCTTCAACCTTTGTGTCATCTGCAAACTTGCCGACCCATCCTTCAATCCCCTCTTCCAAGTCATTAATAAAAATTACAAACAATAGAGGCCCAAGGACAGAGCCCTGTGGAACACCACTCACCGCAGACTTCCAGGCAGAATATTTTCCTTCTACTACCGCTCGCTGTCTTCTGTTGGCCAGCCAATTCTGTATCCAGACAGCTATGTTCCCCTGAATCCCATTCCTCCTGACCTTCTGAATGAGCCTACCAAGGGGAACCTTATCAAATGCCTTGTTGAATTCCATATACACCACATCCACAGCTTGACCCTCATCAACTTTTCTAGTCACATCCTCAAAGAACTCGATAAGGTTTGTGAGGCATGACCTGCCCCTCACAAAGCCGTGCTGACTGCATTTAATCAAGCCATGCTCTTCCAGATGGTCATAATTCCTATCCTTCAGAATCCTTTCTAACACCTTGCAGACGACAGACGTGAGACTTACTGGTCTGTAATTGCCGGGGATTTCCCTATTTCCTTTCCTGAAGAGAGGAATTACATTTGCCTCTCTCCAGTCCACAGGTACGACTCCAGTGGAGAGTGAGGATGAAAAGATCTTCGCAAGTGGTGAAGCAATTACATTTCTCGTTTCCCAAAGCAGCCAAGGACAAATCTGGTCCAGGCCTGGCGACTTGTCAATCTTAATGTTTGACAAAACTTTCAGCACATCAGCTTCCTCTATCTCTATCCATTTCAGCATGCACACCTGCTCTTCAAAGGTTTCATTCACTACAAATTTTGTTTCTTTTGTAAAGACAGAAGCAAAGAACTCATTTAGGGCTTCCCCTACATCCTCAGACTCCACACACAAATTCCCTATGCTATCCCTGATCAGCCCTACTCTTTCTTTGACCGTTCTCTTATTCCTCACATAAATGTAAAATGCCTTTGTGTTCTCCTAATCCGTTCTGCCAAGCCTTTCTCGTGGCCCCTCCTGGCTCTCCCCAGACCTTTTTTAAACTCCTTCCTCGCCTGCCTGTAATCACGTAGAGCTGAGCTTGACCCTAGCTTCCTCCACCTTATGTAAGCTACCGTCTTCCTTTTGATGAGAAGCTCCACCGCTCTCGTCATCCAAGGTTCCTTTATCTTACCACTTCTTGCCTGTCTCAGAGGGACATATTTATTCATCACTCGCAACAACTGTTCCTTAAACAGTCTCCACATGTCTATAGTGTCTTTACCATGGAACAATTGCTCCCAATCCATGCTTCCTAACTCATGTCTAATCGCATCATAGTTTCCTCTTCCCCAATTAAATATCCTTCCATTTTGCCTAATCCTCCCCTTCTCCATAGCTATGTAGAATGTGAGGCAGTTGTGGTCACTATCACCAAAATGCTCTCCCACCCCAAGTTCTGATACCTGCCCCAGCTCGTTTCTGAGCACCAAGTCTAGAATGGCCTCTCCCCTCGTCGGCCTGTCAATGTACTGAGTTGGGAAACCCTCCTGAACACACCTTACAAAAACAGCTCCATTCAAATCTTCTGCTCGAAGGAGGTTCCAATCAATATTGGGAAAGTTAAATTCCCCCATTACAACAACCCTACTATGTCCACACTTTTCCAAAATCTGCCGACCTATGCTTTCTTCCATCTCCCTGATGCTATTGGGGGGCCTGTAGTAAACCCCTAAAGAGGTGACTGCTCCCTTGCTGTTCCTAATTTCCACCCATACTGACTCGGTAGGCAGATCTTCCTCGACAATGGAAGCTTCTGTAGCTGTGATACCCTCTCTGATTAGTAGTGCTACACCTCCTCCTCTTTTTCCCTCTTCCCTATTCTTTTTAAATGCTCTAAACCCTGGAACATCCAGCAACCATTCCTGCCCCTGAGAAACCCATGTCTCTGTTATGACCACAACATCATAGCACCAGGTATTGATCCATGATCTAAGTTCGTCACTTTTATTTCTGATACTCCTTGCGTTAAAGCAAACACACTTTAACTGATCCCTTGGTTCCTTGCCAGAAAAATCCTTCCCACTAGCTGGTCTACTTCTTGCTATTGCCTCATTTTTATCAACTCTCACCTCCGGTATACAGCTCAGGTTCCCATCCCCCTGCCATACTAGTTTAAACCCTCTCGAACTACTCGAGCAAACCTTCCACCCAGGACATTGGTCCCCTTCCAGTTCAGATGCAACCCGTCCTTCTTGTACAGATCCCACCTTCCCCAGAAGTCATCTCAATTATCTACATATCTGAAGCCCTCCCTCCTACACCAGCTGCGCAGCCACATATTAAGCTGCGCCCTCTCCCTGTTCCTCGCCTCGCTATCTCGTGGCACCGGTAGTAAACTAGAGAACACTACTCTGTTTGTCCTGCTTTGCAACTTCCATCCTAACTCCCTGAAATCACTTTTTATATCTTTGATCCTTTTCCTGGCTATATCATTAGTGCTAATATGTAACAAGATTTCTGGCTGTTCGCCCTCTCCTTTTAGAACCTTATACACCCGATCGGTGACGTCCCGGACCCTGGCACCAGGGAGGCAACATACCTTCCGGGAATCCCAATCCTGACCACAAAATCTCCTGTCGATTCCCCTAACTATCGAGTTCCCTACCACCTTCCTATTCTGCCGCCTTCCCTTCTTTGTCACAGTGTCAGGCTCAGTGCCAGAGAACTGACTACTTTGGCTTCCTCTGGTAGGTCACCCCCCCAGCAGTATCCAAAACGGTATACTTATTACTGAGGGTAATAACCACAGGGGATCTCCGCACTGTCTGACTGTCCCCTTTCCTCCCCCTAACTGTAACCCATTTATCCTTGTCCTGAGCCTTAGGAGTGACCAACTCCCGGTAATTCCTCTCAATTACCCCCTCAGCCTCCTTACTTAAAAAGATGTAAAAAGAGCAAAAATAAATGTCAAAATAAAACAAAACAAATATAAAAGCAGGTAGTGAAAGCTTCTATAAGTGTATAAAAAATGAAGAGAATTGTTTGTTAGAATTAGCTTTATTCTCACATGTACTTAAATGAGTACGGTGACAAGTTTACAAGTCACCACTTACAGCACCATCTTAGGTGTGGTGGTCTCTCGGCCCGGTGTGGCGGTCTCTCGGCCTGGTGTGGCGGTCTCTCGGCCCGGTGTGGTGGTCTCTCGGCCCGGTGTGGCGGTCTCTCGGCCCGGTGTGGCGGTCTCTCGGCCCGGTGTGGTGGTCTCTCGGCCCGGTGTGACGGTCTCTCGGCCCGGTGTGGTGGTCTCTCGGCCTGGTGTGGCGGTCTCTCGGCCTGGTGTGGTGGTCTCTCGGCCTGGTGTGACGGTCTCTCGGTCCGGTGTGGTGGTCTCTCGGCCTGGTGTGGCGGTCTCTCGGTCTGGTGTGGCGGTCTCTCGGCCTGGTGTGGTGGTCTCTCGGCCCGGTGTGACGGTCTCTCGGCCTGGTGTGGCGGTCTCTCGGCCTGGTGTGGTGGTCTCTCGGTCTGGTGTGGTGGTCTCTCGGTCTGGTGAGGCGGTCTCTCGGCCCGGTGTGTCTGTCTCTCGGCCCGGTGTGACGGTCTCTCGGCCCGGTGTGACGGTCTCTCGGCCCGGTGTGGCGGTCTCTCGGCCCGGTGTGGCGGTCTCTCGGCCCGGTGTGACGGTCTCTCGGCCCGGTGTGGCGGTCTCTCGGTCTGGTGTGGCGGTCTCTCGGCCTGGTGTGGTGGTCTCTCGGTCTGGTGTGGTGGTCTCTCGGTCTGGTGTGGCGGTCTCTCGGCCCGGTGTGTCTGTCTCTCGGCCCGGTGTGGCGGTCTCTCGGCCCGGTGTGGCGGTCTCTCGGCCCGGTGTGGCGGTCTCTCAGCCCGGTGTGGTGGTCTCTCAGCCCGGTGTGGTGGTCTCTCGGCCCGGTGTGGTGGTCTCTCAGCCCGGTGTGGTATCTACTGATTTATAAATACATATTTTTAGGCAAACCAAAGTTAGAAAAATGAAGAAATAAAAGTTCAGAATAGCAGTCCTTCCAACCCAGTCCATGCCAGCACCCAGTCTCCAGACTGTGTTGGCCTTCACCTCAAGGCGAGAAGAGCACGCTGAGGTCATGCTGACCTCCACGCCGGGCCGAGAAACCGCCATGCCAGGCCAAGAGACCGCCACACCGGGCCGAGGGACCGCCACACCGGGCCGAGAGACCGTCACACCAGACCGAGAGAACACCACACCGGGCGGAGAGACCGCCACACCGGGCCGAGGGACCGCCACACCGGGCCGAGAGACCACCACACCGGGCCGAGAGACCGCCACACCAGGCCGAGAGACCGCCACACCAGACCGAGAGACCGCCACACCGGGCCGAGAGACCACCACACCGGGCCGAGACACCGTCACACCGGGCCGAGAGACCACCACACCGGGCCGAGAGACCGTCACACCGGGCCGAGACACCGTCACACCGGGCCGAGACACCGTCACACCGGGCCGAGAGACCACCACACCGGGCCGAGAGACCACCACACCGGGCCGAGAGACCGCCACACCGGGCCGAGAGACCGTCACACCGGGCCGAGAGACCACCACACCGGGCCGAGGGACCGCCACACCGGGCCGGGAGACACACACTGGGCCGAGAGACCACAACACCGGGCCGAGAGACCACCACACCGGGCCGAGAGACCACCACACCAGGCCGAGAGACCATCACACCGGGCCGAGAGACCACCACACCGGGCCGAGAGACCACCACACCGGGCCGAGAGACCACCACACCAGGCCGAGAGACCGCCACACCGGGCCGAGAGGCCGTCACACCGGGCCGAGAGACCACCACACCAGGCCGAGAGACCGCCACACCAGGCCGAGAGGCCGCCACACCGGGCCGAGAGACCACCACACCGGGCCGAGAGACCGCCACACCGGGCCGAGAGACCACCACACCGGGCCGAGAGACCACCACACCGGGCCGAGAGACCGCCACACCGGGCCGAGAGACCACCACACCGGGCCGAGAGGCCGCCACACCAGGCTGGGAGACAGACACACTGGGCTGAGAGACAGGCATGCTGGGTTGGGAGGATGCCACGCAAAGTCTGTGCTGGAGCTGGAAGTTCAGGACATCACTAAAGGTAAATTAAGGAAACACAAATGTGAAACAAAATGAAACGGATGGAGCAGACGTGTTGACCTGCTTGAAGCAGTTTTTCTCCACCCAGGGTGAAATTGTCTGCATAGCCAGCCAAAATAATTACTGGTCCCTTGCAGGATGAGACCGGGACTTAATAGTGGGAACACAGAAATGACAGAGACACAAAGTCAATGTTTACCAGAATATGCTGGTATTATCCAATTAGTAATAGGTAATGCTTACGTTAGAAAAAGAGGAACTTCGAACAATCATCATAATTAAGGAAAACGTACTGAACAAATGGTTGTAATTTATAGCAGAAAAGTCCCCATAGCCTTAGTCACCCATCATAGGGTCTTAGAGTCATAATCGTAGAGATGTAAAGCACGGAAACAGGCCCTTTGGTCCAACTTGTCCATGTCAACCAGATATCCCAATCCAATCAAGTTCCACTGACCAGAACCTGGCCCGTATCCCTCCAGCAATTGTACCAGCCTCCACCACTTCCTCTGGCAGCTCATTCCATACACGTACCACCCTCTGCATGAAAACATTGTCCCTTTGGTCTCTTCTATATCTTTCCCTTCTCACCCTAAACATATGCCCTCTAGTTCTGGACTCCTCCACGCCAGGGAAAGAAACTTGTTCGATTTATCCTATCCATGCTCCTCATGATTGTACATGGTCACCCCTCAGCCTCCGACGCTCCAGGGAAAACAGCCCCAGCCTGTTCAGCCTCTCCCTATCGCTCAAATCCTCCAATCCTGGCAACATCCTTGTAAATCTTTTCTGAACCCTTTCAAGTTTCACAACATCTTTGCTGAACTTTGCTATGTTTTATGTTTTACTGGTCCATGCTCTTAAGTTCGTCACTCTTATTCCGGACACTCCTTGCATTAAAGCAGACACACTTCAACTAATCCCTTTGTTTCATCGCGTGAGAAACCTTCCTGATAGATTCAAGATTTGGAGATGCCGGTGTTGGACTGGGGTGTACAAAGTTAAAAATCACACAACACCCGATTATAGTCCAACAGGTTTAATTGGACGCACACTAGCTTTTGGAGCGACGTTCCTTCATCAGGAGATTGTGGAGGGCTCGATCGTAACACAGAATTTATAACAAAAATTTGCAGTGTGATGTAACTGAAATTATACATTGAAAAATTGATTGTCTATTAAGCCTTTCATCTGTTAGAATACAGGGATAGTTTCACTTCTTTCACACATGGTCTAGGTATCTGAAGCCCTCCCTCCTGCACCAGTCTCAGCCACGTGTTACGCTGCATTTACTGACTGCTCCTCATCTCACTATCTCGTGGCACCGGTAGCAACCCGAGATCACTATTCTACTCGTCCTGCTGTTCAGCTCCAACCTAACTCCCTGTAGTCACTTTTCAGATCCTCAATCCCCTTCCTGGCTATATCATTGGTGCCATATGTACCACGATTTCTGGCTGCTCCCCCTCCCCCTTTAGAATCTTGTGAACCCGATCGGCGACATCCTGGACCCTGGCACCAGGGAGGCAACGTACCTTCCAGGAGTCCCGTTCCTGACCACAAAATCTACTATTCCTGAGATGCTGCCTAACCTGCTGTGCTTTGACCAGCAACACATTTGCAGCTGTGATCTCCAGCATCTGCAGACCTCATTTTTTACACAAAATCTACTGTCAATCCGTCCAACTATTGAGTCCCCTATTACTAGCGCTTTTCTATTTCCCTCCCTTCCCTTCTGAGCCACAGCGCCAGAGACCTGACGACTATGGCTTTCCCCTGGTAGGCTGTCTCCACCAGCAGTATCCAAAACAGTATACTTATTGCTGAGGGGAACGGCCCCAGGGGATCTCTGCTCTGACAGTCGGTTCCCTTTCCTCCCCCTGACAGTAATCCAGCTGTCCTTATCCTGTGTCTGGGGGGTGATCACCTCCCTGTACATCCTCTCAATTTCCCCCTCAGCCTCCTGGCTGATCCATAGTTCATCCAGCTCCAGCTCCAGTTCCCCAACTCAGTTTTCGAGGAGCTGGAATTGGGTGCATGTAGTCGACAGAGACATGTGAAGTGTCTCTCACCTGCCACATTCTGCAGGAGGAACACGTAACTACCCTGAGCGAAGGACTTCTGGGGAGTTTGTAAGTGGGTTAAATCTCACCCACTTAAAAACTCCCCAGAAGTCCTTCGCTCCTCCCTTGCACCTTTCGGCAAGTGGATGCCCGACACCTGAACTAAGGTTTTTAAACCGTTAGACTCACTGTAGTTCTCCCTGTATTGCATGAGATCTAACCTTGCTCACCAGTCTCCCATGGGGAACCTTGTCGAACGCCTTACTGAGGTCCATATAGATCACATCTACTGCACATTAGGTTGTGATACTGCGAAATTCGCTAATTCCATAGAGAAATGTTCCAACATATAACATTCTTATTTAAAAAGGACGGAGGCAGGAAGTGGGAAACTGTTGACCAGTTGGATTAACGTGTGATGGTAGGAAATTGTTGGAATCGATAAGGCCATAAGAAATAAAAACAGGAGAAGGCTGTTCAACTCGAGCTTGCTCCACCATTCAATAGAATCAGGGCTAATCTGACATTCCTCATACCCACATGCCTGCCTTTTCCCCAAAACCCATAATTCCCCTACAACCAACAATCTATCTGTCTCAGCCTCAAATGTACACAAGGGGATCAACCCCATAGCTCTCTGTGGCAAAAAGTTCCAAAGACTAAGAAATTCCTCCTTATGTCAGTTTGAAATTATCGCCCCTTTATGCGGAGATTCTGCCCTCTTGTGATAGACTCTCCCCTGAGGGGAAACATACTCTCATTATTTACCCTGTTAAACCCCTTAAGAAAAGAAAAAGTGAGGACTGCAGACACTGGAGATCAGAGTCGGGAGTGAGGTGCTGGAAAAGCACAGCAGGTCAGGCAGAATCTGAGGAGCAGGAGAAACGACTTTTCAGGCATAAGCCTCATTCCTGATGAAGGATTTATGCCCGAAATATTGATTCTCCTGCTCCTGGGTGCTGCCTGATCTGCTGTGCTTTTTTCCAGCATCACAGACCCTTTAAGAATCTTACATGTTTCAATGAAAGAACCTATTGCCTCCCCAAAGCCTTGCTTCATTCCCTGCCTCAACTAAACCCCATTGCTTTGTTTTTCTTGGTGTGGTATGGAGGTTATCCTCATTTCTATTTCCAAATAAGGCCTCAGGGTGAATGTTGATTCAACCTTGTTGCATTTTGACAAAACTCTATCAGCCTGCTACATCATCATCTGTGCATTTTTATGGAGCCTAACTGACTAATGCTGATAGAGTCATCAAGTCATACAGCACAGAAACAGACCCTTCAGTCCAACTCAAGTTTCCGAAACAAAACTAATCTCATTTGCATGCAACTGGCTCGTATTCCTCTAATCTTTTTCTGTTCATGTAACTATCCAAAGGTCTTTTAAATGTTGTAACTGTACTTGCATTCACCACTTTCTGTATTAGTTCACTCCACATACAAAACATCCTCTGTGCAAAAAAGTTACCAGACAAGATTAGAGTGATGCTGGAAAAGCACAGCAGGTCAGGCAGCATCTGAGGAGCAGGAGAATCAACATTTCTGATGAAGTGATCCTGCCTGAAACGTTGATTTTCCTGCTCCTCCGATGCTGCCTGACCTGCTGTGCTTTTCCAGCACCACTCTCATCTTGACTCCAGCATCTGCAGTACCCACTCCCGCCTAGTGAAAAAGATACCCTCAGGTCTTTTAAGTCTTTCTCCTCTCACCTGAAAAATATGCCCCATATTTTTCACCTCTCCCAACCTGGGGAAACAACCTTTGCCATTCACTTTATCTATGCCCCTCATGATTTTGTAAACCTCTTTAAGGTCACCCCTCAACCACCTATGCCAGCAAAAAAAGTCCCAGACTATTCTCTCAGAATTCAAATCTGTAGTCCTGGCAACATCCTTGTAAATCTTGTTTGAACCCTCCCCAATTTAATAATATCCTTGCTTTAGCAGTGTGACTTGAACTGTACACAGTACTTCAAAACACATCAAAGTCTTCTACAACCTCAACATGATGTCCCAACTCCTCATAAAAAAATGAAAAAAACTGCAGACACTGGAAATCAGAAACTAAAACAGAATTTGTTGGAAAATCTCAGCAGGTCTGGAGTATCTGTGGAGAGAAATCAAAATTAACATATTGTGCCCTTCTTCAAAACTGATGGTAGCTAGGTAAAAGTTGGTTTTTGTGCAGAAGTTATGATGGGGGAGGGGGTAAGGAGTAAATGATAGGTGGAGATAGAGGTCAAAGAGAGATTAGAACAGTTAGACAGACAAAGGAGGGAAAAATAACAGTCAGCCTAGGAGAGTGAATAGTTGTTAATGGGGATAATCAATGACTGACAATGTGATGTGTGTAATAGCAGTGCATGTGATGAGAATGCTGGGCTAAGGACATGAGAAAAGGTGCCTCAAGACCCAAAGTTGTTGAACCTCAATATTGAGCCCAGAAGGCTGTAGGGTTAACAGGTAGATAATGAGGTGCTGTTCTTCCTGCTTCTGAGCCTCGTTAGAGCAAACCTGAGACAGAGAAGTTGGCCAAGGAACAAGGTGGTGTCAGGAGTGAAGGATGAGTGGATCAAGGTGAGCCAGAGGAACAGACCATGCAGAAAGCTAACAAGATTTTCATTTGCTTTGATTATTATTGTCACATGTACCTAAGTACAGTGAAAGGATTTGTTTTGCAAGCAACACATACAAAGTTACAGCTGCACAGGAGGTGCACAAAAGCAAGATCAATATTTGGTTTGGAATTAGAGAGAGGTCTATTCAGCAATCTAATAACAGCAGGGAAGAAGCTGTTTTTCATCCTGTTGGTACAAGTGCTTAAGCTTCTGTATTTTCTGCCCCATGGAAAATGAGGGAAGAGAGTGTTACCGGAGGGTGAGGGGTCTCTGATGGTGTTTGAAGGGAATGTAACCGGGGTGGGAGGGGTCTCTGATAATGTTGAAGAGAGTATTACTGTGGTGGGAGGGGTCTCGGATGATGATGAAGAGAGCGTTACCGGGGTGGGAGGGGTCTCTGATGGTGCTGTAAGAGAGTGTTACCGGGGTGGGAGGGGTCTCTGATGATGATGAAGAGAGCGTTACTGGGGTGGGAGGGGTCTCTGATGATGCTGGAAGAGAGTGTTACCGAGGTGGGAGGGGTCTCTGATGATGATGAAGAGAGTGTTACCGGGGTGGGAGGGGTCTCTGATGATGCTGAAGAGAGTGTTACCGGGGTAGGAGGGGTCTCTGATGATGATGAAGAGAGCGTTACCGGGGTGGGAGGGGTCTCTGATGGTGCTGGAAGAGAGTGTTACCTGGGTGGGTGGGGTCTCTGATGATGATGAAGAGAGTGTTACCGGGGTGGGAGGTGTCTCTGATGATGGTGGAAGAGAGTGTTACCAGGGTGGGAGGGGTCTCTGATGATGATGAAGAGAGTGTTACCGGGGTGGGAGGGGTCTCTGATGATGATGAAGAGAGTGTTACCGGAGTGTGTGGGGTCTCTGATGGTGCTGGAAGAGAGTGTTACTGGGTTAGGAGGGGTCTCTGATGGTGTTGGAAGAGAGTGTTACTGGGTTAGGAGGGGTCTCTGATGGTGTTGGAAGAGAATGTAACCGGGGTGGGAGCGGTCTCTTATGATGTCCGAAGACAGTGTTACCGGGGTGGGTGGGATCTCTGATGATGATAAAGAGTGTGTTACCGGGGTGGGAGGGATCTCTGATGTATTTGCCAGCCTTTCTGTGCAAAGAGAAGTGTAGAAGTCTATGCATGGGAGGCTGACTTTTGTGGTGGCCTGAGGTGTGTACACTTCGGTGGTGTCCTACAGTACTGGGCAGAGCAGTTACCGTATCAGGCAGTTATACATTTGGATAAAGTGCTCTCTGTGGTGTTTCTGCAAATGTTGATAAATGTCCTTTTGGACATGCCGAATTTCCTAAGCCTTCAGACAAAGAAAGGCATTGTTGTGCCTTCTACGCACATTGCATCTACGCGATAGATCCAGGGAGATTCTATGCTGTATGACCCTGTGATTCCATAAACAGGAGAGTCTCTTAGGAATTTGGTGCTTTCAATCCTCTCCACATCATCTCCATGGATTTAGACAGGGGCGTGGTCCTCCTCCTTTCTTCCTGAAGTGAGTAGTCAGTTCTTTTGTTTTGCTGACACTGGGAGAGATTGTTATCTTTGCAACACGACACCTAGCATTCCATCTCCTTCCTATATTCTGACTCGTCATGGTTTGATATCTGACCTACAACGGTGGTGTCATCAGCGAATGTGTAAGTGGCATTCATACGAAATTTGACCACACAGCCATGGGTGCACAGAGAGTACAGTAAAGGGCTGAGTACATATCCTTGCAGGGATTATCATGGAGGAGGTGCTGTTGTCTATCTTCACTGATTGTGGTTTGCAGTTCAGGACGTAGTTGCAGAGGGCACAGCTGAGACCTAAGTCTCAGAGTTCTGAGGTTACTGTAGTCGTGGATCTGTTCACTGGGCTGGGAAGTTCATTTGCAGACATTTTTAACCCCTAGCAATCAATGGGGTGACAGATGTCGCAGCCAGATGGCCCATTTTTAACCCCTGTCAGGTGACATCTTCAGTGCTTTGGAGCCTCCTGTGAAACGCGGCTGTACTGTGTCTTCTGGAATTTATTTGATTTTAGTTCTGCTTTCGGTTGCCAGTTCCAGTTATTCATTGTAGTGGCCAGTATACTGAGTCTAGGTCAATGTGTTTGTTGACTGAGTCTGTGGCTGAGTGCCATGCTTCTAGAAATTCTCTGGCTGTCCTGTTCAGCTTGAGCTATGATCATTGTGTTGTCCCTGTCGAATTTGTGGTCCTTGTCATC
Source organism: Hemiscyllium ocellatum (assembly GCF_020745735.1). Taxonomy (NCBI): domain Eukaryota; kingdom Metazoa; phylum Chordata; class Chondrichthyes; order Orectolobiformes; family Hemiscylliidae; genus Hemiscyllium; species Hemiscyllium ocellatum. The sequence continues at coordinate 142,734,525 of NC_083405.1, read as the reverse complement.
TGTATGTATGGCTACTGGGGACAGCTGGTCGTGGCATTTAGTGGCTATTGGTGTTCATGGATGCGGATTGGTAGTTGCTACCTATTTGCCCTATAAAGTGTTTCGTGCATGCTTTGCATGGAATCTTGTAAATTACATTTGTCTTACACATGATGGGTATTGGGACTTTTATTTTGTGAGACATGTGTTTAAATTGTAATCATGTGTATGAAGCAAATAAATTCCAGAAGACACAGTATAGCAACACTTCACAGGAGACTCCAAATCACTGAAGATATCACCTAGACAAGGGACAAAACATCTGCAAATCAACTTTCCAGATTGGCGAACATACCCACAACTATGACAACCAGCACCGAGCTACAAATCTTTACACAAACCTTGAGTTTTGAGGTTAGATTGGTTGGGATTATAGTGTTGAAGATGGGGCTATAGTTAATAATGTAGGAGCCTGACATAGGTGTTGTATTATCCAGATGTTCCAGGGATGAGTGTAGGGCCACGGAAATGGCATCCCCTGTGGACCTATTTCATCGGGAGGCAAATTGCAGGGAATCAAGGCAGGCTGGGAGGCTACAATTGATGTGGGCCATGACTAACCTTCCAAAGCACTTCATAATTGTTGAGGTCAGAGCTACCGGGTGGTAGTCATTGATGCACGCTGTATGAGTTTTCTTTGCAACTGGTATGATGGTGGTTTTCAGATTGTAGGAAAGAGAGACTAAAGATACTTATCTGATATCTGAAGCAGTGACTGAGGGAGCAAGTACATCCGGGGGTCTCGGGGAAGGTAACTTCACACCACTTACATTCTGATCAAACTGAAAATAAAATGTGTTGAGTCCATCAGGGAGGGTTGTGTTTTTGAGTACTATTTTGCTTTGCTTCATTTTGTATCCCGTTATTTCATGTAGGCCTTGCCAGAGGTGACAGGTGCCTTTGTGGTTAGTTTGGAACTCTAACTTGGTCCAGTCTTGCCTCTTGGAATTTCTAATGGCCTTGTGGAGGTCATATCTGGATTTAATGGAAAGCTCTAGGTCATCTGACTTGAATGGTGCACACCTGGTCTTTAGTAGGCAATGGATTTCCTGCTTCATCCAAGGTTTCTGTGTAGGGAACATCGGATTGACTTCTTTCGCATGCAGTCCTCGACACACTTGCTAACAAAGTCTATGATGGTAGTGTCATTCTCGTCTAGGATGTTTGCTGAATTCTTGAATGTGGTCCAGCTCACCAATTCCAACAAGGAGGGGAGGAGAACATGTGTCTGGTGGTGGCCTCCTTGGAAGTGACAGAAATGGTGGTTAGTGATCCTCTGGACATGGATGCTGGTGGGTTGATAGGCGAGGATAAGGGGAATGCTATTGCTCCCTTGGAAGGAAAGACAGGGAGTTAGGACAGAAGGGTGGGAGATCATCAGACTCAGCTAAGGGCCCTGTCAACAATGGTGCTGAGGATCCGTCAGTTGAGGAAGCAGGTGGACATTTCAGAGGCCGCCTTGTCAAAGTTGGCATAATCAGAATGGGTTTGGCAGAGATGGAGGAACTGGGATAATAGAGTTTTTACAGGATGTCGGGTGTGAGAACGTATAGTCATATTAACTGTGTGGGTGTCAGTGAGTTTGTAGTGAGTATTGGTGGTCAGCCTAAACCCAGAAATAGCAACAGATACGTTGAGATAGGGATGGGAGATGAAGACTTTTGCCCGAGACGTTGATTTTCCTGCTTCTTGGATGCTTCCTGACCTGCTGTTCTTTTCTAGCATCACTCTAATCTAGACTCTGATTTCCAACATCTGCAGTCCTCACTTTTGCCATGGGAGGAATCTCATTCGATTCGGTGAAGGTGAGCGCCAGGTGGAAATTGGAAGTGAAATTGATAAACCTTTCCAATTCTGGACATGAGAAGGAAGCAGTGCCAATAAAATCATCGATATACCAGAGAAAGAGTTGTGGGTGGGGGCTGGAGTAGGACTGCAATATGGAATGTTCCACGGACCCCACAAAGAGACAGGCATAAAAGGATATGGAACATATAGTCTGTAGGGGAATAGATGGTGACAGCTTGCAAAATGTCCACATTACAGAGGAGGAAGTGCTGGATGTCTTGAAACGGCTAAAAGTGGATAAATCCCCAGGACCTGGTCAGGTGTACCCGAGAACTCTGTAGGAAGCTAGAGTAGTGATTGCTGGGCCTCTTGCTGAGATATTTGTATCATCTATAGTCACAGGTGAGGTGCCGGAAGACTGGAGGTTGGCAAACGTGGTGCCACTGTTTAAGAAGGGCGATAAAGACAAGCCAGGGAACTATAGACCAGTGAGCCCGACCTCAGTGGTGGGCAGGTTGTTGGAGAGAATCCTGAGGGACAGGATGTAGATGTATTTAGAAAGGCAAGGACTGATTAGGGATAGTCAACATGGCCTTGTGCGTGGGAAATCATGTCTCACAAACTTGATTGAGTTTTTTGAAGGAGTAACAATGAAGATTGATGAGGGAAGAGCAGTAGATTGATCTATATGGACTTCAGTAAGGCGCTCGACAAGGTTCCCCCTGGGAGACTGGTTAGCAAGGTTCGATCTCATGGAATACAGGGAGAACTCGCCAAAGGTGGAAGACAGAGGGTGGTGGTGGAGGGTTGTTTTTCAGACTGGAGGCCTGTGACCAGTGGAGTGCCACAAGGATCGGTGCTGGGCCCTCTACTTTTTGTCATTTGTAGAAATTATTTGGATGTGAGCATAAGAGGTACAGTTAGTAAGTTTGCAGATGACACCAAAATTGGAGGTGTAGTGGACAGAGAAGAGGGTTACCTCAGATTACAACAGGATCTGGACCAGATGGGCCAATGGGCTAAGGAGTGGCAGATGGAGTTTAATTCAGATAAATGCGAGGTGCTGCATTTTGGGAAAGCAAATCTTAACAGGACTCATGCACTTCATGGTAAGGTCCTAGGGAGTGTTGCTGAACAAAGAGACCTTGGAGTGCAGGTTCATAGCTCCTTGAAAGTGGAGTTGCAGGTAGATAGGATCGTGAAGAAGGCATTTGGTATGCTTTCCTTTATTGGTCAGAGTATTGAGTACAGGAGTTGGGAGGTCATGTTGCGGCTGTACAGGACATTAGTTAGGCCACTGTTGGCATATTGTATGCAATTCTGGTCTCCTTCCTATCGGAAAAATGTTGTGAAACATGAAAAAGTTGAGAAAAGATTTTCAAAGATGTTGCCAGGGTTGGAGGATTTGAGCGACAGGGAGAGGCTGAACAGGCAGGGGCTGTTTTCCCTGGAGCGTCGGAGGCTGAGGGGTGACCTTATAGAGGTTTACAAAATTATGAGGGGCATGAATAAGATAAATTTACCTGTACCATCTCTGACACCTCCCTCCCCTTCCTGGACCTCTCCATCTCCATTAATGACGACCGACTTGACACTGATATTTTTTACAAACCCACCGACTCCCACAGCTACCTGGATTACACCTCTTCCCACCCTACCTCTCGCAAAAATGCCATCCCGTATTCCCAATTCCTCTGCCTCCGCCGTAGCTGCTCCCAGGAGGACCAGTTCCACCACAGAACACACCAGATGGCCTCCTTCTTTAGAGACCGCAATTTCCCTTCCCACATGTTTAAAGATGCCTTCCAACACATCTCGTCCACATCCCGCACCTCCGCCCTCAGACCCCACTCCTCCAACCGTAACAAGGACAGAACGCCCCGGTGCTCACCTTCCACCCTACCGACCTTCACATAAACCAAATCATCTGCCGACATTTCCGCCACCTCCAAAAAGACCCCACCTCCAGGGATATATTTCCATCCTCACCCCTTTCCGCCTTCTGCAAAGACCGTTCCCTCCGTGACTACCTGGTCAGGTCCACGCCCCCCTACAACCCACCCTCCCATCCTGGCACCTTCCCTTGCCACTGCAGGAACTGTAAAACCTATGCCCACACCTTCTCCCTCACCTCGATCCAAGGCCCTAAAGGAGCCTTCCACATCCATCAGAGTTTTACCTGCACATCCACTAATATCATTTATTGTATCCGTTGCTCCCGACGCGGTCTCCTCTACATTGGGGAGACTGGGCGCCTCCTAGCAGAGCGCTTTAGGGAACATTTCCGGGAAACCCGCACCAATCAACCACACCGCCCTGTGGCCCAACATTTCAACTCCCCCTCCCACTCTGCTGAGGACATGGAGGTCCTGGGCCTCCTTCACCGCCGCTCCCTCACCACCAGACGCCTGGAGGAAGATCGCCTCATCTTCCACCTCGGAACACTTCAACCCCAGGGCATCAATGTGGACTTCAACAGTTTCCTCATTTCCCCTACCCCCACCTCACCCTAGTTCCAAACTTCCAGCTCAGCACTGTCCCCATGACTTGTCCTACCTGCCTAGCTCCTTTTCCACCTATCCACTCCACCCTCTCCTCCCTGACCTATCACCTTCATCCCCTCCCCCACTCACCTATTGTACTCTATGCTACTTTCTCCCTACCCCCACCCTCCTCTAGCTTATCTCTCCACGCTTCAGGCTCTCTGCCTTTATTCCTGATGAAGTGCTTTTGCCCGAAACGTCGATTTTCCTGCTCCTTGGATGCTGCCTGAACTGCTTTGCTCTTCCAGCACCACTAATCCATTTCCTGTGTCTGTTCAAGTACCATTGGTGCTACAGATATCATTCCTATTAGCATCATCTAAGATGTTTTTCCTGAACTTAATTCATTTACTAATGACTCTCCAATACAGTGGGCAGATTTTGGATCAGTTTTGTTTGGCTCGGATTGGCATTTAGTTCCATGCTTTGAATTCTTTGCTCTTCAATTATGATTTTCTTAAGTCAGGGGCTCAGTATCAGATGTTTTGATCCAGGGCTGCTAGATTTGTGAAATTAGCCTTAGGATCTAATTTTCCTTGAAAATGGATGTGGCAAGTTGTTTGGTGGTGCAGTTGGAATGATAACAGTCAGGTAGGGGATTGTCTGTGGTCTTTATTGTGGAAGGAGGTGAAGTTGTAGTGACATTTATTTCGTCGGGGTGGGTTTCCCCTATCCATCCATCATCACTTTTCCCCCATTGACGGACAAGTACAAGTAATCGAAAAGGCTTCAAATGTCCTCTCTCACATTGAATGGAGGGGAATTTAGGGTCTGGCAAAAGCCATTACCCATCCTATGTAAACACACCTTTCTATTCACAAATAAATTCAAACTCCTCTTCCAAATCTGTTCTCCTACGGTCATGTTCAGCATTCCATTCTGCTTTGATCACATTGAGCTACCAATCACTGCTTCCACAGCCAGGAACAATAGTCTCTCAAGGGTTAAAATGGTGGCCAGCCTTCTACAAATTGAATAAAGTGCTGCCCCAATTGTCACTGTTCTGTTGGCATTACTTCTGTAGCTCAGAATCAATTGTGTTGAGCTTCAGCTGTGATGAGGTCTTCACCTGTCTTCTAACTTGCATATCCAAACAGGCACGTGTCCTTGGTCATAATAATCACAAACTGAGCCTTTTAGATGTAATTCCAGGCTTGTCAGGTGCTACTTTAACCATTATCTTCACATCAGCTCTCAGTACCTTTGCTTGGTTGGTCATAGCATCTTGTTCGAGGTCACGGATTTTCTGTTGGTTTTGACCTGCTATCTTGGCCCATTCAACTGTTTGCAGAATTGTCTTGTTAAACGGTTTCACTCTCTGTCTCACTGGTCCTACCCTGTTACAATGTTCCCTGGCAATCTCATAGCCCTTCTTGTCATTAACTCATATGGAGTTAATGTAGTCATTCCACTTGTTGTTGCTCCAAGTCCCATCAGAATTTAAGGTCTGGTTGAAGATTTGTAGCTCGGGTGTCCGTTGTTTATAGTGGTATAAATACCGGAAGAAACATCAAAGCAGCGCTTCACAGGAGGCTCCAATAGCACTGATGATGTTCCCTAGCCAGGGAACGAAACGTTTGCAGCAAAAACTTCCAGCTCGGCGAACATCCCATCAGAATACTGAGAATTAGATCTGCCCATCCTTTCCATGTCGTAGAGTCACAGAGTCCTCCAGCAGGAGGACAGGCCGTTTGACCCAAACTGGCCCATGCCAACCAGAATGTCCGTCCACGCTAACACCATTTCCCTGTACTTGGCCCATATTCTTCTAAACCTTTCCTATCCATGTATTTGTTCAAATGCCTTTTAAATGTTGTTAATGTACCCACCTCAACAACTTCCACTGGCAGCTCATTCCACATTCCTGATACATCGAATCATCCTCCGTCATTTCCACTACCTCCAAACAGACCCCATCACCAGAGATATATTTCCCTCCCCATCCCTATCAGTGTTCCAGAGAGACCACTCCCTCCACGACTCCCTCGTCAGGTCCACACCCCCCACCAACCCAATGTCCACTCCCAGCACCTTCCCCTGCAACCGCAGGAAGTGCAAAACTTGCGCCCACATCACCCCCCTCACCTCCCTCCCAGGCCCCAATGGATCCTTCCATATCCGCCACAAATTCACCTGCACCCCCACACACATCATTTACTGTATCCATTGCACCCAATCTGGTCTCCTCTACATTGGGGAGGCAGGCCGCCTACTTGCGGAATGTTTCAAGGAACACCTCTGGGACACCCGCACCAACCAAACCAACCGCCCCGTGGCTGAACACTTTAACTCCCCCTCCCACTCCACCAAGGACATGCAGGTCCTTGGCCTCCCCCATCGCCAGACCCTGATTACACGATGCCTGGAGGAAGAGCGCGTCATCTTCCGCCTAGGAACCCTCCAACCACACGGGATGAATGTAGATTTCTCCAGCTTCCTCATTTCCCCTCCTCCCACCTTATCTCAGTCCCAACCCCCGGATTCAGCACCACCCTCTTGACCTGCAATCTTCTTCCCGACCTCTCCGCCCCCAACCCCTCTCCGACCTATCACCCTCACCTCCTTCCACCTATCATATTCCCAGTGTCCCTCCCCCAAATCCCCTCCCCCACAACCATTTATCTCAGCCCGCCTCGCACACCAGCCTCATTCTTGAAGAAGGGCTTATGCCCAAAATGTCGATTCTCCTGCTCTTCGGATGCTGCCTGGCCTGCTGTGTTTTTCCAGCATCACATTTTTCAGCTCATTCCACATGCTTACCACCCTCAGTATAAAAAGGTTGCCTCTCAGTTCCCTTTTGTATTTTCCCCTCTAACCTTAACTGATGCCCTCTGGTCCATGATTCCCCAACCCTGGGAAAATGACTGAGTACATTCACCCTATCCATGACTCCTGTGATCTTATGCACCTGTATAAGGACCCCCTCAGTCTCCTACACTCTAAAGGAAAAGTCCTAGCTTGTCCAACCTCTGCCTATAATTCAGACCATTGAGTCCAGACAACACCCCGTAAATTGCTTCTGGTTTCTTTCCAGTTTAATAACGTCCTTCCTATAATAAGATGACCAAAACTGAATGCAGTACTCCAAGTGCAGCCTCACCAACTTCCTATATAACTGCAACATAATTTCTCAACTTATACTAATGAAGGCCAGTCTACCAAAAGTCTTCTTCGCTGCTTTGTCCACTGGTGACTCCACTTTCAGAGAACTGTTCACCTGAACTCCAAGGTCCCTCTGTTTTACAACCCCCTTAAGGCCCTACCATTCACCAAGAAATTTCTATCTTGATTTGACTTTTTAAAATGCAAACCTCAGACTTATCTATATTAAACTCCATTTGCTATTTATCTCGGCTCACTTCCCCAGCTGATCAAAGTCCTGCTGCACTTTCTGATGACCTTCCTCACTGTAATGATACCAGTTAGTTTCGTGTCCTGAATGGCTTTAGCTAAAACCTCCTTAAGGACTGGTTCATTCATTCACCCATGCCTGAACTCTGTGGATGATACAGAATGTGGAACATTTGCTTCATGCTCAGCCATTTACAAACTTCCTTGATCAGTTTCCCTGCAACATGTGCTCCCTGATCTGAATCTATCCATAATAAATCCATTAACATTGTTTGAGCAATGCGCCAGTGCCTCATCATTTAAAATATGATTGATTGCTCTTCAGGTCAAAAGATCAAGATTTGAGAAGGGCATGTACCCACCCCCTTGGTCCGATATTTTGGTTGGCAGTCATATCATCCAATCCAGTTCTCTTCAAACTTCAAACAATAATTTGCCCTTTCCGTTTTTCCGGTCAAAATAAACAATCTCGTACCTCTTCATATTAAACTTCATCTGCTAGATTGTGGCACATTCTCTCAGCTAATCAATATCCATCAGCAAAGTCTTAATCTCCTCGTCACTGTCCGCCTGCCTGCCCACCTATTTTGGTATTGTCTGTGCACTTTGTTGTGTTGGTCTGTCCCTGCTTGCAGATTATTTATATACATGGTAAATAGTTGAGGTCTGAGAACAGAACCCACTAGTTCCAGTTTACCATCCAGAGCAGGACCCATTTTTCCTGACCCTCTGCTTTCTATTGGTTAGCCAAGGCAATGTTCTACTCTTAACACCCTAGGATCTAACCTTCTGGATCAGTCTTTTATGCGGCACCTCGTCAAATGCCTTCTGGAACTTGAGATATACCACATCCACCAGATCTCCATCATCTACCTTGCTGGTTACATTCTCCAAGAATTCCAGCAAGTTTGTCAATCATGACTTGCCCTTCATGAAATTGTACTGACACTGGTGCTCAGTTATTTCCTCCTTTACGATTTGACCCCTGCAACATCCCTACTACAGAGGTCAAACTAAGTGGTCTGTATATTCCCACTTCTTGCTTTGTAGAATAAGCTGTCACATCAGAATGCTTGCAATCACCTGATACCTTTCCAGAATCCAGGAAATGTTGGAAAATCTTGACTAACGCATCCACAAGCTCTGCTGCCACCAATTTTAATACCCTAGGCTGCAGGCCATCAGGCTTCGGAGACTGTCTGCCTTTAATCTCATCAGTTTACTTAATACCTTCTCCCTAGTTATATTATTTCATCAGGTTCCTCTGCAGTAACTGCAGTATTTGGAAATAAATCATTATTTTCACTGTGAAACAGATACAAAATATTGGTTTAGTGCTTCTGTGTTTTCAATTATTATCTCACCATTTTCGACCGATAAAGGACCGACATTTACTTTCACTATTCTCTTCCTCATTATATATTTATAGAAGTTTATCATATCGGTGTTTATATTTCCTGCTATATTCCTTTTGAAGTTCACTTTAGGTCTTTGATTTTGTTTTTAGTAACCCTTTGCTAATGTTTAAAGTTCTCCTGAACCTCCAAAGTGTTACTAACTTTTACAATGTGAAATTCCCTGGTTTTTGCCTTTATGTTTACCTTGACTTCTTTGTTAAGTCATGGATGATTTTTCATCGTTTTACAATTCCTCTTCCTTTCAGGAATATACTTTGATTGAGAGGCATCAAATATTTCTCGAAGCATTTGCCATTGTTCTTCAACTCTCCTACTCTTTTATAGAACATAGATTTTTTTATCCAGTCCACTCAGGCCACCTCCTTCCTCAGGCCTGTAGAGTTACTTTGCCTAAAACTGAAACTCACGTATGCAACTTTCTTTTCACTCTTTCAATCTGAATTTGAAACACTAGAATATTGTGGTCATCTTCCAAGAGGAAGACGACAAGACTGTCATGATGAGAAACAGAGCGAGGTGGATCTCATTGACAATGAGATCCTTGATTGGGGTTGTTGACCTGGACCTATCAGGGAACCCTGGCTGACAGATATAAATGGGACATTAGCATGATTGCTATTTGCCAATATTTTGGGGACTTCTGATTAAAAAAGAAGTATCATCAGGCGATTTAGAAACTCCTGAGTTCAGGGAACTGACTGTGGGTTGGCTGGTCACAGCCAGTGTGTTACTGTTGTATTTGATAACTGATTCCTAAGCTGGCTGGTCACGCAGACAGTGAATATGTTATATTTTAGTTCTCATTAGGGAACTTGTTTTTTTTGCCCCTGTATTTTACTGGATGTTGCAGCCTGTGTGTTACTCTTTTTGCTCTTTGAACAAGGACGATGATGGTTTTTGTGACAGACTTCGCCCTTGTACTATGGCTTGTAGTGTTTTCACCTTTGTGAGTGGTTAAGAAGTTTAAGAAAAGTTATTGCTGTTGCATTTGAAGTGAATGAGAAGTGATAATTTGTTTGAAACTTCTTTCAAAATGCCTGGGCTTAAGGCAGAAGCTCTAACAGCGTTTTGTTATTTCTGTTGATAACAATGGATTGTCTGGTGATCTAGAGATCGGGAGTGGAGTCAGGATGCGATCACATAAAGAATTGGTCCACCTCAGTGCTCTCACAAGTGAGCAAGCCATAATGCCAGAAGTAACCTCAAACCTGTGCAGGAAACTTGGATATCGTATTGAAATTAACAAAGATTAACAGCCACAAGGGTTTACCAACAACGAGGGTAAAAAATGAGGTCTGCAGATGCTGGAGATCACAGCTGAAAATGTGTTGCTGGTTAAAGCACAGCAGGTTAGGCAGCATCCAAGGAATAGGAAATTCGATGTTTCGGGCACAAGCCCTGATGAAGGGCTTGTGCCCGAAACGTCGAATTTCCTATTCCTTGGATGCTGCCTAACCTGCTGTGCTTTAACCAGCAACACATTTTCAGCTTTACCAACAACGATGATGACACACACTCAGGTAAGCATGATACTTTATGAATCAAATCAAGACCTTTTTGACACAGATTGTGTTTGGACTGAGCTCCTGTGAGTTAAAAAAAAGCAAAACAAAACATGTAAACAGGGGATACAGAAGGTCTTCTCAGTCGAGGGGTTGACCTTGAGCTGTCTGGTCAGAGCCCATGCAATGTGCACATATAAATAAACGGAGACTTGATGATGGGATACTTACCTCTGTGCAATTATTCCAAAGACCATTTATTAGTCCTTCTTTGTTACATAATACCAAATCTAAAGTAGCCAGTTCTCTGGTTGGCTCCATGACAAGTTGCTATGGGAAACAATCCCTTATACATTCAATGGACCTTGCTTTGAGCCTTCGCTTGCCATGTTGAATAATCTAATCAATGTTCATGTTCAAATCACCTATAATTACTTTTGAGACCTTCTCAATCCTTCATTATTGAAGAACATAGGAACATAAGAACTAGGAGCAGGAGTAGGCCATCTGGCCCTTCGAGCCTGCTACGCCATTCAATAAGACCACGACTCATCTTTATAGACCTCAGCTCCACTTATCCACCCTCTCACCCTAACTCTTAATTCCTTTCCTGGTTTATACTATGCTAATCTTTGACAGTATTGTTTTGGAGCCTGAAAATTACTCCTAGCAAGGGGTCTCTTCCCTTATCTTTTATTTCCACCCTAGTGCCAATATCGTTTGTTACCACAGCCTTGATGCCATACTTATACAATGAAACAACTCCACCTCCTGCTCTTTCTTGTCTAACCTTTCAGAATACTGAGTACCCTTGGACATTTAACTCCCAGTTCTGAACTTCCTGTAACCATGATTCAGTAATCCCCACCAGGTGTACCTATTTGTCTGTATCTGTGTCATCAGCTCCTTGACTTTATTCCGAATACTGTATGTGTTTAGGTCAATAGACAATAGGTGCAGGAGTAGGCCATTCTGCCCTTCGATCATGGCTGATCATCCTTAATCAGTATCCTGTTACTGCCTTATCTCCATAACCCTTGATTCCACTATCCTTGAGAGCTCTAGCCAACTCTTTCCTAAATGAATCCAGAGACTGGGCCTCCACTGCCCACTGGGGCAGAGCATTCCACACAGCCACCACTCTCTGGGTGAAGAAGTTTCTCCTCATCTCTGTCCTAAATGGTCTACCCCGTATTTTTAAGCTGTGTCCTCTGTCATTTACTCCAACTTGCAACTCACATTTTGATCTTTTATGAATCCTTCTCTCACCATAATCATTAGAATGACCCTGCCTGTTTATCCTATTAGTCTTTACTGACTGCATACCTTATGACCTGTTGCATTGGATCCTAACCCTCTGCCTTAATGTATAAATCCATTTAAGTTGCACTAGGAACCATCCCCACCAGGATGCTGGTGCCCCTCTAGTTAAAATGCAACCTGTCTTTTTTGTACAGATCCCACCTAACTTGGAAGAGATACCAATCTACATATAGCCAAGCTCCCTCAACTCTCCATGCAGGACCTCATCATTCTTCCTTTCTATGTCTTTGGTACAAGTGTGTACCATGACATCTAGCTGTTTACCATCTCTCTTCAGTATGTCCTGACCACGCTTAGAGACATCCTTGACTCTGGCAACAGGGAGGCAACACATGTTTCGGTGTCTTGTTTGTGGCCATAGAAATGTCTGTCTGTGCCTCTAACTATTGAGTCGTTGACTACCACTGTTTACCTGCACTTCAACCTCCCCTGCTGGCACTGTTCTATCTACTGCTGTTGTCATCCCCAATCTGCAGTCCCCCTGAACAGTATCTAAAGTAGCTCACCTATTTGAGATGGGGACAGCCACAGGGGCCTCCTGCATTGCTTGTCCCTTGTGACCATTCTGTATCTATCTGCCTCAGCCTTGTGTATGGCTACCTCCCTGAAACAGATGTCTATGACCCTCTCGGCCTCCTACCTGCTCCCCCTGAGTGCCAGTTAATTTAAACAATCTGTTAAAAACTGTAGCTGTACACACTTCCTCCAAATGTAACCATCTAGGACAGTTGAACTCTCCCAGAGTTGTCAGATAGGAGAAAGTGAAGACTGCAGATGCTGGAGATCAGAGTCACTTTCTGACAGAGTTGCCAGATGCCACACGTAGAGCACCTGATGTCCCTTACCAGTTTTTTCACCTGGTTATGATTTAATCAAGAGAAGTGTCTATGTAAATCTCCCTTATTGTTTTGGCTTTAGCAAATAAAGCAGTTATTTGACCTATTTTCTCACTATCTCAGTTCTAAAAGGTCATCCCTTCACTTGGAGGCTGTGCCCTCAGGGCCTATGAATGACAACATTTTCCTTACGCTCACCCAGTCCAGGCCTCTTAATATTCTGTAGATTTCAATGAGATCTTCCCCCTCCTCCTTCTAAACAGCATTGATTATGGACCCAAAGTCCTCAATCACTGCACATGTGACATCTTCCTGTGTGCCAGCTATGGCTTCAACTGGAAAGAGTATGCCCCCAATACTCATTTGATTCCAATTTTGCTCAGGCTCCTTCATGCCATTCCTAATCAAATGCGACCCTGCTATCAAGGCCGTCACTTACTCCTCCCCTCTGGGTTTCAGCTCTTTTGACCATGTTTGAACCAAGGCTGTAATGAGGTCAGGAGCTAAGTGGCCTTGGCACAACCCAAACCAGGCATCAGTGAGTAGGTTAATGCTGCTTACACGTACTGCTTGATATCAATGCTGATGGCAATTTTCATTACTTTGCTGAAGATTGAGAGTAACTAATGGGGCGGTAGCTGGCCAAGTTGGCTTTGTCCTGCTTTTTGTGTGCAGATAAATGCATCTTTACTGTACGATCCAGTGGTTCCAGGTGTGACTTCACCACGGCAGCAAAACACCCCTGCTCTATACTTGAACCCTTTTGCTATGAATGCCAACTTATCTTTTTCCTTCTTTACGGCCTGCGTGCTTATCTTCAGCAACTGGTGCACAAAGACACAGACATCTCATTATACATTCCCTTCTCTCAATTTATAGCCACTCAGATAATAATGTGCCTTCCTGCTTTTGCTACGGAAGTGGATAACCTCACATTTATTGACATTATACTTCATCTGCCATGTATTTGCACACTCATTCAGCCTGTCCAAATCACGCTGCATTTGAATACGTTCCCAATCAAGTTTGTTCTTTCTATACAGTGAAACTCAAGGAAAGGCAGCAGCATATCCAAGTCAGAATTGATTAGGAAATAAATTTCAATGAAATGAGAAATTGAGAAGGGAACAAAAGTACATTTTACTGTAATTTTTTAGCTTCGGTTCAGTGGTTAAGAAGTTTAAGAAAAGTTATTGCTGTTGCATTTGAAGTGAATGAGAAGTGATAATTTGTTTGAAACTTCTTTCAAAATGCCTGGGCCTCAGGCAGAAGCTCTAACAGAGTTTTGTTATTTCTGTTGATAACAATGGACTGTCTGATGAGCTAGAGATTGGGGGTGGAGTCAGGATGCAATCACATTACGAATTGGTCCACCTCAGTGCTCTCACAAGTGAGCAAGCCATAATGCCAGAAGTAACCTCAAACCTGTGCAGGAAACTTGGATATCGTATTGAAATTAACAAAGGATTAACAGCTACAAGGGTTTACCAACAATGATGATGACACACACTCAGGTAAGGATGATACTTTATGACAGCGTTTTTGACAGAGTTTAGGAGCTACACAGCTTTGCATTGGAGTTTCTGCAATTTGAATTTGTTGATTATATTGACCTTGCATTTCTGGTGATGCTACTCAACATGGAACCATTCATTCGAATAGTTTACTGTTAGCACTCCAATCAACTTCAGGATCCAGATCTGCACATGGAAGGATATGCATTGCAATTGACAGACAGTGAAAAAGATGATTGGTGATCTGTCCGGTTTCACTTGAACTGGCCAACACACTCTGCTGGTTTGGTGGAGGGAGGGTGTGAATGGCACGGGTGAGGGCAGACACCCCCTCCCCCAGTGGAGACTGGTTAGTAATGCACTTGAAGGAGTTCCAATCAAGTTTGCTCATTGTATTCCCAAATCTCATTCAGGATTTACCGATGATGCTGTATTTGTGTTTAGAATTTTGACCTTTCATAGATAATTTGGTCAGTTACCCTTGTGAGAGAATGGAACTGAAGGTGTTGTTTTTCATTTTTAGTCGTTCAGTATCTGCTGAGTTTGTCAACAAAGATTCATTTGTTACTTTCCTATTCACCACTGCATTGTGCAAAGCCCTTTCATCAATTAAATCGCTATGAAATATCCCGTTATGATGCTCAAAATGCATAAAGTTAGTTTTCACACAACAAAGCTGTCAGCTGGAATATGTGCTCAGTTCTCTGGCGTGATACTTCACCAGGTGACTGTTTTGCCAACTAAGTCACAGAGAGTCTGCAGTTTGGAGCTTTATTAATATAAGTCAAATTAATTTTGATTTGTTAATGGTTGTATGTTTAAACCAAAACATAGGAGCAAATTGCTGCCAATGCTGGAATCAAAAAATATTCTGATGAAGAGTCACCTCGACTCAAACGTTAGCTTTGAGAGTGTGGTGCTGGAAAGGCACAGCAGGTCAGTCAGCATCAGAGCAGCAGGAGGATCAATGTTTCAGGCAAAAGCGTTGCGTGAGGAATGTTACCTTGCTGTCTCTCCACGGATGTCGCCTTGATTGATGCTCGAATATTAAGGAACAGATCATGTGCCAGCTGTATACCTGAAACCAGACGTCTTGCTTGTTGGCTTCTTAGGCTAATGTTTCACCATTTTGATACTTTTCAGGTGGCTGGCTACTGGTGCCTCAGTTGTAGCTTTCACTTTTGAAGGTGACTTGTGTAGTTACTGATTCCTGATGAAGAGCTCATGCTCGGAGCGTCAATTCCCCTGCTCCTTGGATGCTGCTTGACCTGCTGTGCTTTTACGACATAGAACATAGAAGATTACAGCGCAGTAGAGGTCCTTCATCCCTTGATGTTGCGCCAATCTGTCGAACCAATCTGAAGCCCATCTAAACTGCACTATTCTACTTTCACCCATTTGCCTATCCAATGACTATTTAAATGCCCTTAAAGTTGGCAAGTCTACTACTGTTGCAGGCAGTGCGTTCCATGTGCCTACTATTCTCTGAGTGAAGAAACTACCTCTGACATCTGTCCTACATCTATCACCCCTCAATATAAAGCTATGTCCTCTCAGGCCAGCCATCACCGTCCAAGGAAAAAGGCTATCACTGTCCACCCTGTCTAACCCTTTGATTGTCTTATATGTCTCAATTAAGTTGCCTCTCAAACTTCTTCTTGCTAATGAAAGCTGCCTCAAGTCCCTCAGCCTTTCCTCGTGAGACCTTCCCTCCATACTATGCAACATCCGAGTAAATCTCTTCCGAGCTATTTCCAAAGCTTCAACATCCTTCCCGAAGTTCATGGGAGAGGGGGAGAATGAGAAGGGAAAAGTGCGGGGAAAGGTTTTCACACAGAGGATGGTAGGTGCTTGGATCACGTTGCCAGTTGAAGCGCTGGAAGAAGGGACGTTTAAGGTTCACCTTATAGAACATAGAACATAAAAAGATACAGCGCAGTACAGGCCCTTTGCCCTCGATGTTGCATCGATTCAAGCCCACCTGACCTACACCAGCCCACTATCCTCCATATGCCTATCCAATTCCTGTTTAAATGCCTATAAAGAGGGAGAGTCCAACACTGCTACTGGCAGGGCATTCCATGAACGCACGACTAGCTGAGTAAAGAATCTACCCCTAACATCTGTCCGATACCTACCACCCCTTAATTTAAAGCTATGCCCCCTCATAATATCTGACTCCATACATGGAAAAAGGTTCTCATGGTCAACCCTATCTAAATCCCTAATCATCTTGTACATCTCCAGCAAGTCACCCCTAAACTTTCTTTTCTCCAATGAAAACAGCCCCAAGTGCCTCGGCCTTTCCTCATACGATCGTCCTACCATACCAGGCAACATCCTGGTAAACCTCCTCTGCGCCCGTTCCAATGCCTCCACATCCTTCCTACAGTATGGCGACCAATACTGCACACAATACTCCAGATGCGGCCACACCAGAGTCTTATACAACTGCAACATGAATATACCTCGTAAGACACGTCTGCAAATTTACTAATCCATCCACCTATGTTATGCCTGCGTCTAAGTCATTTATAAAAATGACAAACAGCAGTGGTCCCAAAACAGACCCTTGTGGCACACCACTAGTAACCGGACTCCAGGCTGAATATTTTCCATCAACCACCACTCGCTGCCTCCTTTCAGAAAGCCAGTTTCTAAGCCAAACTGCTAAATCACCCTCAATTCCATGCCTCTGCATTTTCTCCAACAGCTTATCAAAGGCTCCAGGCGTCCTGCCTGTCCACCCCATTGAAAACAATAGCGTGCTTCTTTAGAATTCTTGATCGGTCACTCAGAATTTTGACACTCAGTTGAGTTTGATTCTGTCCAACTACATTCTTGCCCATAAAGCTGTAAGATTTCCTTTGATGACGCGCAGGCTGTGTCTTCAGACTCACCGTATAACTGAACGTACCCACTGTGAAAGCACCACTTCACCTGTGTGTGTTCCTCGCGCAGTTTCTGAAGGTTGCAGCGCAACGTGACTCAGCCGTATCAACGAAACCGGTGTCCACCTCCATTCTTACCGGTTTGCCGTTCAGTAAGGGAGCGACCGGGGCGTCGGCAGGTATCGCCAGTATCTGTAACCACAACACCTCATTGGTTTGTGCGTCAGGGCTTTTGTCTTCTTGCCCTTTTTGTACCATTTAGGATTTCTTCCTGTACTTTCGCTGCAGGTTATTGGTACTTTCACCCCCGAGCGCACCCACTTAGTATATTCTTTTTTAATGCTGCAGTTTCTGCACACAGCTTCTTTCTACCAGCAATTTGCTGCTGCCTGACATGTGTTTCCACAGCAGTGGCAGTTTTGTGTCTGCGTTGGTGCTTGTCCCTGGGCCACCATTTTGTGAACTCTCAGCCACCATTTTGTGAGGTGTTGACCTTCCTTGGCTGCGAGTTCCATCACGGTTGCCATTCCCAGCACTTTCATTTAAGTGTAGTCACCTTTGCGTCAGTAATCTCTTCTGGATCGCTTCACATCTTGCGGCAGGCTGCTACAAAAGGTAGAGTCTCGCGGGATCTGAGGTGAGCCGGCTAGCTGGATACAAAGCCAGCTCGGTCACAGAAGACAGAGAGTAGCGGTGGAAGCGCATTTTTCGGAAAGGGGATCAGTAACTAGTGGTATCCCGCAGGGCACAGTGCTAGGACCTTTGTTGTTTGTGACGTGTAAATAAATGATCTGTATAAACAGCTGTACAAAACTCCAGTTAGGCTACAATCGGGATACCGCGCGCAGTGCTGTTCGGCACACTCACTGCCAGAAGGACGTGGATGCTTTGGAGAGGGTGCAGAGAAGGTTTACCAGGACCTTGCCTGCCCTGGAGTGCTTCTGTTGTGAGGAGAGGTTGAATAAACTTGGGATTGTTGTCACTGCAAAGGCGGAAGCTGAGGGGCGACCCGATAGGGGTCGACAGCATACTGAGAGGCATCGGAAGGGTGGCGAGTCAGTGGGTACAGGTTCACGGTGAGAGGGGGAAAGTGAGAAGGGAGAAGTGCGGAGAAAGGTTTTCACATAGGGGATGGTGGGTGTCTGGAACGCGTTGCCAGTCGAAGCGCTGGAAGCAGGCACGTTAGGAACGTTTCAGGCTCACCTTGTTGGACACGTGAACGGGAGGCGGAACGGCGGGACTGAAACCGCGTCTGGGCAACAGGTAGCACGCCCAAACAAGGAGTAGGAATCGGCACAGGCTCGCTGGGCCCTGTGTCATCGATCCGACGGTGCCAAAGTCTCCGGCCACGTGTACAACTGTGGTGAAATTCCGCAAATACCTTGTAGACGGGGCTGTGACAGGGACCTTATTGGGGTGTCCACGATAATGGGGGCCACGGAGGGCACTTTTGCTGAGTTTGCAGATGGCACAAAGATAGCTAGAGGGACAGGTAGTTTTGAGGAAATGGGCAGGCTGCAGAAGAGCGTGGACACGTTGGGCGAGTGGGGAAAAGAAGTGACCAAGTGTGCGTAATTGCACTTTGGTAGCAAGAACAATCGGGTAGACGATTTTCTGAACGAGGGAAAGGCTTTGCAAATCTGCAGCGCAGAGGGTCTTGGGAGTCCTAGTTCCAGGTTGTTTCAAGATTAACATGCAGGTCCATCCGATGGTTCGGAAGGCAAATGCAGTGTCGGCATTCATTTCAAGCGGGCGAGGAAACAGGAGCGGGGACGTGCTGCCGAGGCCGCGTCAGGCTCTGGTCTGACCACAGGTGGAATATTGGGAGCAGTTTTGTGCCGTGTACCGAAGGAAGGGATGCGCTGGTGTTGGGACGGAGTCTAGAGAAGGTTTCCCCTGGGTTTGTCACATGAGGTCTCTGGGTCTGTGCCCGATGGTGTTTCGAAAGGTAAGGCGGGATCTGACCGAAGCTTACAAGCTACTGGGGGGCCTGGTCAGAGTGGTTGTGAAGAAGATGGTCCCACTAGTAGGCGAGACGAGGACCTGGAAGTACAGCCTCAGGGTGAAGGGTCGCCCCTTCAGGCCGAGATGAGGTTGCATTTAAGACAGAGATGGAGAGGTTCAAAGTTTGGGAGAAGATTTGTAGCTCGGGTGCTCGTTGTTGTGGTTCTGTTCGCCGAGCTGGGAATTTGTGTTTGTGCCGAGCTAGGTGACATCGTCAGTGCTTGGGAGCCTCCTGTGAAGCGCTTCTGTGATGTTTCCTCCGGCGTTTGTAGTGATTTGTACCTGCCGCTTCCGGTTATCAGTTCCAGTTGTTTGATTAGATTAGCTTACTTACAATGTGGAAACAGCCCCTTCGGCCCAACAAGTCCACACCGACCCGCCGAAGCGCAACACCACGGGCAATTTAGCATGGCCAATTCACCTGACCCGCACATCTTTGGACTGTGGGAGGAAACCGGAGTACCCGGAGGAAACCCACGCAGACACGGGGAGAATGTGCAAACTCCACACAGTCTGTCGCCTGAGTTGGGAATTGAACCCGGGTCTCTGGCGTTGTGAGGCAGCAGTGCTAACCACGGTGCAACCGTGCCGCCCACACAGTGTCCGCTGCAGTGGCCGGTATATTGGGTCCAGGTCGATGTGGATTCATTATTGAATGAATCTGTGGATGAGTGCCATGCCTCTAGGAATTCCCTGGCTGTTCTCTGTTTGGCTTGTCCTATAATAGTAGTGCTTCACAGAAGCGCTTCACAGAGATAGAGAGGCTCTTGATTATAAGGGGATCAAGGGTCGTGGGGAGAGGGCAGGAGAATCGGGGTTGAGAAAGCAGTTGTTTCCCAGAGGGTGGCGGCGGTCTGGAATGCACTGCTTGGGAGGGTAGCGAGGCGGGGAACCTCAAAACCTTGAAAAACTACTTGGATGAGCACTGGAAATGTCATAACTTTTCCTGGCTACGGACCAAGTGCTGGAAAGTGGGACTAGAGCAGACTTAGAGTAGCTTTGTCAGTGCGGACTCGGAGGGCCAGAAGGCCTCTTCTGTACTGTGTGACTGTGTGGGGAAGCTTTCTGATTCCCATCTGTTGATTGAGGCCGCGCTACTGATGCTTCCTGATGCGGAGCAGCCGGATGGATCCAAGTGGGCATTGAAGGTGAGAGGGTGGGAGAGAGCTTCGGAGCCTCCGTCCGTTTGGTTCAGGTTCCGTCTCGTCCTGATGCATGCATCGATGTAGGTGCTCAGTGGTTACCGATAGAGTGAAGGTGCAGTTGATCACTGACTCCACGCGTGGTGCTGCAGGTTGTAATGTCTAGACGAAAACAGAACTCGCTGCAACCTTCGGGAGAAGGGTCACTGGACTCGAAGCGTTAATTCTGCTTTCTCTCCACAGAAGCTGAGGTTTTGCTTACTGGGTGTTTTGCTTTATTTTGCATTTTAGACCTTGCTTTTTGATTGCACGGCTGCTATCAAACCATTAGCTTGCTGTTAGCGCTGCAATTAGCACTCTTGAATCTTGATTTGCAATTCTAAGGAAGCAGACTGAATTGGAATGTTTGGAGCGGGAGCCGAACCAATAAAGGCTGATTTGCTGTAAATTGATCTTCACATCCCTGGTCGTGCTGTTCATTTGCACGAGGTGGGTTGGGGGATGGGAGTTCACATTTTCCAAGACAAGATGGGTTAGTCTGTAAGAGTTTCTGTTTGTAAAGGTGAGCCGAGATTTCCTGGCAGTGAGATTTTTCGGTCAGAATTCGAACCTGCTCCAATCATTTGCCTTGTGGGGAGGCAGGGACTTTTCACATTGGTAACAGCCTGAGGCAAAGTCTTGGAAACAAGAGCATTTTATTCTTTACGGCCTTGCAAGAACGGGCGTTTCGCTCAAGCAATCAGGCTAGCAAAAGCGCGCCAAAACAAAGCATGTAAGCATTCTTATTCAGTTTGCAAGTTGCGGAATCACGCCTCCCTTTTCCCATCCTATCATAAGCCGATTTACCTGACTTGTTTTTCTCTAATTTTCCTGATCTGACTACCCTGCTGTCCTTGTCCTTGTCTGTTACAGCCTGTCTGTTATTTTAGCCAGTTCCCCTTATCATACTATAAGCTTATTGTGAGATGCCCCTACTGCTTCTTTTGTGGTCAGCCACAACACTTCAAAGTTATTTCTTAGTTTAAAACTATTTCTTAAACAAAAACCTCTATATTCGTTAAAATCTTAGCCTTAAGTATACCGCAAGAATCCCGCGACCGTTTGTGTAATGTTCCCCTTCCCCTCCCCCTACAACATGGTGGGCCGAAGGGCCTGTACTGTGCTGTACTGTTCTATGTTCTAACTGCAGGCACATCCACACACACACACGCACACACATCAAAGACATGGAGGGCTCGGCTGAATCTACTGCTCTCTTCTCTGCCTGTCACATTTCATCGAGCTAGTGTCCTAGGCCCAAGCATCTTCAGCGAGTGGTTAGAATATGCAGTGCACTGCCTGAGAGAGAGGGTGCTGGAGGCAGATTCAATGGTGACTTTGGTCGGAGGGTCGGATACTTATCTGAAGAGAGGGCGAGTGGGACTGGGGAAGTTGCTCGTGCAGAGAGCTGATGCAGACATGACAGGCTGAATGTCTCATTCAATGCGTGCAGTTCTGCAGTTGGTTACCACCTCCTCAAGTCACGTCAGCTTAGCCCTGACCCACCTGATTGGTGAGATACTGACAATCTCTACATGACCATGAGGCAGTGCTTCACTGACAGGGGAAAAAAAGCAACTGCTGTAAACGGATCTGCTGCTCTAGTTAGAAATCCTGGGAGGACTACGGCGACAGGGAAACTGTCAGCAGTGATCTACAAGTCTTTGAACAGAATCAAGCTGATTGAAAACATGGAGGACAAATGGGACTTGAGGCAGTCCGCGGTATTGTAGTTATCGCTTCTCGGCCTTTTGGCTAAGATCAAGTGTAGTATCTGTTCTTATCAGTTTAATATCTGATACGTCCCTTATCTGGGGACCATATATTAAATTGATTTTTGGAGCAGGGAGATGGAATAGGGGCTTGCTCCGTCCACTCCACGCATCGACCTGGTATTGCAGTACCTCCGGGAACGGTGCACCCCTCATCTATAAATCTAAAAACAGCTTCATGTTTATAGCACAGGCTTTCGGTGCTTCATTTCTCACACCTCGCATCCAGCCGGGCGTGAGTCGATTCAAACTCGTCTGTTCTAAGGTAGCTGTTCAGCTCCCGCTCCCTATCCTTCTCTCGCCGTCTCTGTCTCTTGCGCACCTTGACACTTGCTCTCAATGTCATCCCCTCACCCCTGCTGCGTGCTGCACCGTCCCGCCAACGCCGGACCCCGATCACACCACATGGTGTCAGAATTTGGGAGTTGCAGCAACCGTAGCTGCCCACCAGCTTTTCCTACTCGCGAGCGACATTTCAGAAAAACAAGAGAAGGTCAACTGTGCTACGTTGCTGCATGCTGCTGGGGATGAAGCTATCTAGGGGTTCAGTCGTTTTGATTTTGATGACTTGAAAGAGAGATTTCGAGAACACTGTGAGCTAGGACAAAAATAATCGGGACGTATTTAAGGCACATGCTTTTCATCAGAGTGCAAGGGCAGGCGGAATCGATAGGTACGTATGTGACTGACCGGAAAAACGAGGCAAAGGACTGTGAGTTTCAGCCACTTTCCGATTCACTGAGCCGCGACAGAATCGTGTGTGCTATCACGACTGACTGAGTCAGAGGCAGGTTACTCAGAGAGTCAATTCTCACTGGGAAAAGCAAAGAGACAGCACTAACTCGACAACAGCACGTGAGAAAACGTAGAACAAACAAACCAATGTTTGCTGACCGGAACTGGCCTGGAAAGATAATAAGGCAGGTAGGAGCACTGCAGATTATCCGGCACCTGGGCTGTGTACGCAGGGACTGGCACAACACCCCCTTGCCTTCTTTTGCACTACTTTGCTGCCTCAGCCAGAACTGGCAGCATTCTAAGTCAGTCTCACACAAGCAGCGTGGGCCAGCTGTCTGTGACAACAAATTCCAAAGACTCACAACCCTCTGAGAGAAGACGTTTCTCCTGATCTCACTCTTAAATTGGTGCCTCTTTATTCTGTTCAGTTCTAGACACTCCCATGAGGGAAAATGTCCTCTCAGCATTTACCCTGTCGAGCCACGTAAGAATCCAATATGTTTCAATAAGATTGTGTCTCATTCATTTCAACTCAGGATCTACACTCATCTGGAGGTAGGGTTTACCGGGCTCAATTTTACTGAAAAGCTGACCTCCGGCTAGTTCAGCAAATAGGTCGTTGAGCAAAGGGAAAGGAAACCGCCTAGCACACACCAGCAGGTGAACTGTTGCAGCATGATATTGCGGCTCCGGAACTCAATCCCTCTACGAATGAAACCCAACAGCCTTCTTAACAGCACTATCCACCTGGGGGTGGCAACTTTCAGGGATCTATGTACATGGGACTCCAAGATCCCTCTGCACATCCACACTACCAATAATCTTTCCATCGACCCAGTACTCTGCCTTCCAGTTATTCTTCCCAAAGTGCATCACCTCACATTTAGCTGCATTGAACTCCATTTGCCACCTCTCAGCCCGATTCTGCAGTTTGTCCAAGTCCCCCTGCAACCTGTAACATTCTTCCACACTGACCACTACTCCACCGACTTTAGCGTCGTCTGCAAATTTACTAATCCATCCACCTATGTTATGCCTGCGTCTAAGTCATTTATAAAAATGACAAACAGCAGTGGTCCCAAAACAGACCCTTGTGGCACACCACTAGTAACCGGACTCCAGGCTGAATATTTTCCATCAACCACCACTCGCTGCCTCCTTTCAGAAAGCCAGTTTCTAAGCCAAACTGCTAAATCACCCTCAATTCCATGCCTCTGCATTTTCTCCAACAGCTTATCAAAGGCTCCAGGCGTCCTGCCTGTCCACCCCATTGAAAACAATAGCGTGCTTCTTTAGAATTCTTGATCGGTCACTCAGAATTTTGACACTCAGTTGAGTTTGATTCTGTCCAACTACATTCTTGCCCATAAAGCTGTAAGATTTCCTTTGATGACGCGCAGGCTGTGTCTTCAGACTCACCGTATAACTGAACGTACCCACTGTGAAAGCACCACTTCACCTGTGTGTGTTCCTCGCGCAGTTTCTGAAGGTTGCAGCGCAACGTGACTCAGCCGTATCAACGAAACCGGTGTCCACCTCCATTCTTACCGGTTTGCCGTTCAGTAAGGGAGCGACCGGGGCGTCGGCAGGTATCGCCAGTATCTGTAACCACAACACCTCATTGGTTTGTGCGTCAGGGCTTTTGTCTTCTTGCCCTTTTTGTACCATTTAGGATTTCTTCCTGTACTTTCGCTGCAGGTTATTGGTACTTTCACCCCCGAGCGCACCCACTTAGTATATTCTTTTTTAATGCTGCAGTTTCTGCACACAGCTTCTTTCTACCAGCAATTTGCTGCTGCCTGACATGTGTTTCCACAGCAGTGGCAGTTTTGTGTCTGCGTTGGTGCTTGTCCCTGGGCCACCATTTTGTGAACTCTCAGCCACCATTTTGTGAGGTGTTGACCTTCCTTGGCTGCGAGTTCCATCACGGTTGCCATTCCCAGCACTTTCATTTAAGTGTAGTCACCTTTGCGTCAGTAATCTCTTCTGGATCGCTTCACATCTTGCGGCAGGCTGCTACAAAAGGTAGAGTCTCGCGGGATCTGAGGTGAGCCGGCTAGCTGGATACAAAGCCAGCTCGGTCACAGAAGACAGAGAGTAGCGGTGGAAGCGCATTTTTCGGAAAGGGGATCAGTAACTAGTGGTATCCCGCAGGGCACAGTGCTAGGACCTTTGTTGTTTGTGACGTGTAAATAAATGATCTGTATAAACAGCTGTACAAAACTCCAGTTAGGCTACAATCGGGATACCGCGCGCAGTGCTGTTCGGCACACTCACTGCCAGAAGGACGTGGATGCTTTGGAGAGGGTGCAGAGAAGGTTTACCAGGACCTTGCCTGCCCTGGAGTGCTTCTGTTGTGAGGAGAGGTTGAATAAACTTGGGATTGTTGTCACTGCAAAGGCGGAAGCTGAGGGGCGACCCGATAGGGGTCGACAGCATACTGAGAGGCATCGGAAGGGTGGCGAGTCAGTGGGTACAGGTTCACGGTGAGAGGGGGAAAGTGAGAAGGGAGAAGTGCGGAGAAAGGTTTTCACATAGGGGATGGTGGGTGTCTGGAACGCGTTGCCAGTCGAAGCGCTGGAAGCAGGCACGTTAGGAACGTTTCAGGCTCACCTTGTTGGACACGTGAACGGGAGGCGGAACGGCGGGACTGAAACCGCGTCTGGGCAACAGGTAGCACGCCCAAACAAGGAGTAGGAATCGGCACAGGCTCGCTGGGCCCTGTGTCATCGATCCGACGGTGCCAAAGTCTCCGGCCACGTGTACAACTGTGGTGAATTTCCGCAAATACCTTGTAGACGGGGCTGTGACAGGGACCTTATTGGGGTGTCCACGATAATGGGGGCCACGGAGGGCACTTTTGCTGAGTTTGCAGATGGCACAAAGATAGCTAGAGGGACAGGTAGTTTTGAGGAAATGGGCAGGCTGCAGAAGAGCGTGGACACGTTGGGCGAGTGGGGAAAAGAAGTGACCAAGTGTGCGTAATTGCACTTTGGTAGCAAGAACAATCGGGTAGACGATTTTCTGAACGAGGGAAAGGCTTTGCAAATCTGCAGCGCAGAGGGTCTTGGGAGTCCTAGTTCCAGGTTGTTTCAAGATTAACATGCAGGTCCATCCGATGGTTCGGAAGGCAAATGCGGTGTCGGCATTCATTTCAAGCGGGCGAGGAAACAGGAGCGGGGACGTGCTGCCGAGGCCGCGTCAGGCTCTGGTCTGACCACAGGTGGAATATTGGGAGCAGTTTTGTGCCGTGTACCGAAGGAAGGGATGCGCTGGTGTTGGGACGGAGTCTAGAGAAGGTTTCCCCTGGGTTTGTCACATGAGGTCTCTGGGTCTGTGCCCGATGGTGTTTCGAAAGGTAAGGCGGGATCTGACCGAAGCTTACAAGCTACTGGGGGGCCTGGTCAGAGTGGTTGTGAAGAAGATGGTCCCACTAGTAGGCGAGACGAGGACCTGGAAGTACAGCCTCAGGGTGAAGGGTCGCCCCTTCAGGCCGAGATGAGGTTGCATTTAAGACAGAGATGGAGAGGTTCAAAGTTTGGGAGAAGATTTGTAGCTCGGGTGCTCGTTGTTGTGGTTCTGTTCGCCGAGCTGGGAATTTGTGTTTGTGCCGAGCTAGGTGACATCGTCAGTGCTTGGGAGCCTCCTGTGAAGCGCTTCTGTGATGTTTCCTCCGGCGTTTGTAGTGATTTGTACCTGCCGCTTCCGGTTATCAGTTCCAGTTGTTTGATTAGATTAGCTTACTTACAATGTGGAAACAGGCCCTTCGGCCCAACAAGTCCACACCGACCCGCCGAAGCGCAACACCACGGGCAATTTAGCATGGCCAATTCACCTGACCCGCACATCTTTGGACTGTGGGAGGAAACCGGAGTACCCGGAGGAAACCCACGCAGACACGGGGAGAATGTGCAAACTCCACACAGTCTGTCGCCTGAGTTGGGAATTGAACCCGGGTCTCTGGCGTTGTGAGGCAGCAGTGCTAACCACGGTGCAACCGTGCCGCCCACACAGTGTCCGCTGCAGTGGCCGGTATATTGGGTCCAGGTCGATGTGGATTCATTATTGAATGAATCTGTGGATGAGTGCCATGCCTCTAGGAATTCCCTGGCTGTTCTCTGTTTGGCTTGTCCTATAATAGTAGTGCTTCACAGAAGCGCTTCACAGAGATAGAGAGGCTCTTGATTATAAGGGGATCAAGGGTCGTGGGGAGAGGGCAGGAGAATCGGGGTTGAGAAAGCAGTTGTTTCCCAGAGGGTGGCGGCGGTCTGGAATGCACTGCTTGGGAGGGTAGCGAGGCGGGGAACCTCAAAACCTTGAAAAACTACTTGGATGAGCACTGGAAATGTCATAACTTTTCCTGGCTACGGACCAAGTGCTGGAAAGTGGGACTAGAGCAGACTTAGAGTAGCTTTGTCAGTGCGGACTCGGAGGGCCAGAAGGCCTCTTCTGTACTGTGTGACTGTGTGGGGAAGCTTTCTGATTCCCATCTGTTGATTGAGGCCGCGCTACTGATGCTTCCTGATGCGGAGCAGCCGGATGGATCCAAGTGGGCATTGAAGGTGAGAGGGTGGGAGAGAGCTTCGGAGCCTCCGTCCGTTTGGTTCAGGTTCCGTCTCGTCCTGATGCATGCATCGATGTAGGTGCTCAGTGGTTACCGATAGAGTGAAGGTGCAGTTGATCACTGACTCCACGCGTGGTGCTGCAGGTTGTAATGTCTAGACGAAAACAGAACTCGCTGCAACCTTCGGGAGAAGGGTCACTGGACTCGAAGCGTTAATTCTGCTTTCTCTCCACAGAAGCTGAGGTTTTGCTTACTGGGTGTTTTGCTTTATTTTGCATTTTAGACCTTGCTTTTTGATTGCACGGCTGCTATCAAACCATTAGCTTGCTGTTAGCGCTGCAATTAGCACTCTTGAATCTTGATTTGCAATTCTAAGGAAGCAGACTGAATTGGAATGTTTGGAGCGGGAGCCGAACCAATAAAGGCTGATTTGCTGTAAATTGATCTTCACATCCCTGGTCGTGCTGTTCATTTGCACGAGGTGGGTTGGGGGATGGGAGTTCACATTTTCCAAGACAAGATGGGTTAGTCTGTAAGAGTTTCTGTTTGTAAAGGTGAGCCGAGATTTCCTGGCAGTGAGATTTTTCGGTCAGAATTCGAACCTGCTCCAATCATTTGCCTTGTGGGGAGGCAGGGACTTTTCACATTGGTAACAGCCTGAGGCAAAGTCTTGGAAACAAGAGCATTTTATTCTTTACGGCCTTGCAAGAACGGGCGTTTCGCTCAAGCAATCAGGCTAGCAAAAGCGCGCCAAAACAAAGCATGTAAGCATTCTTATTCAGTTTGCAAGTTGCGGAATCACGCCTCCCTTTTCCCATCCTATCATAAGCCGATTTACCTGACTTGTTTTTCTCTAATTTTCCTGATCTGACTACCCTGCTGTCCTTGTCCTTGTCTGTTACAGCCTGTCTGTTATTTTAGCCAGTTCCCCTTATCATACTATAAGCTTATTGTGAGATGCCCCTACTGCTTCTTTTGTGGTCAGCCACAACACTTCAAAGTTATTTCTTAGTTTAAAACTATTTCTTAAACAAAAACCTCTATATTCGTTAAAATCTTAGCCTTAAGTATACCGCAAGAATCCCGCGACCGTTTGTGTAATGTTCCCCTTCCCCTCCCCCTACAACATGGTGGGCCGAAGGGCCTGTACTGTGCTGTACTGTTCTATGTTCTAACTGCAGGCACATCCACACACACACACGCACACACATCAAAGACATGGAGGGCTCGGCTGAATCTACTGCTCTCTTCTCTGCCTGTCACATTTCATCGAGCTAGTGTCCTAGGCCCAAGCATCTTCAGCGAGTGGTTAGAATATGCAGTGCACTGCCTGAGAGAGAGGGTGCTGGAGGCAGATTCAATGGTGACTTTGGTCGGAGGGTCGGATACTTATCTGAAGAGAGGGCGAGTGGGACTGGGGAAGTTGCTCGTGCAGAGAGCTGATGCAGACATGACAGGCTGAATGTCTCATTCAATGCGTGCAGTTCTGCAGTTGGTTACCACCTCCTCAAGTCACGTCAGCTTAGCCCTGACCCACCTGATTGGTGAGATACTGACAATCTCTACATGACCATGAGGCAGTGCTTCACTGACAGGGGAAAAAAAGCAACTGCTGTAAACGGATCTGCTGCTCTAGTTAGAAATCCTGGGAGGACTACGGCGACAGGGAAACTGTCAGCAGTGATCTACAAGTCTTTGAACAGAATCAAGCTGATTGAAAACATGGAGGACAAATGGGACTTGAGGCAGTCCGCGGTATTGTAGTTATCGCTTCTCGGCCTTTTGGCTAAGATCAAGTGTAGTATCTGTTCTTATCAGTGCTGTGGGTTTGCAGAAGCCGTGTTGCGAGTCGTTGGAGCTGCTGGAGACCATCGCTGGATCGTGATTGGCCGCTGGAGGATCGTTTGGTTGTGCTGACCTGCTCTTGGTGGATCTTTATGCTGGCTTCGGCCTAACGCCAATTCAGGTATCAGCCAACCTCAGAGCTATGGCCTCAGCAGCCGCTCGCAGCCCTGGCCAGGGCATTCGCAACACAGTCAGGGTGACTGTGAAGAAGGTGGAGGAGCACACACCGGTCGATCGGATGGTGTTTGTGAAGAAGGTTTTGCTGGAGTGCTGTGGGTTTGCAGCAGCGGATGTGTACTGCCTGCAGGATTTCCCTGGGGCAGGCTACTTCGACTTGACCTTCAGGAGCGTGAAGCATTGTGAGCAGCTCCTGAAGGTCTTCAAGGAGAAGGAAGGGGAACCTCTGTTCTCCATCTTGTCGGCGGTCCCGTTGTGTGTGCTTCCTGCGCAGAGGAGTCGGGTTGTGACAATCCAAATGTACAACCCTTACGTCCCAGCGGCAGATGTTCTCACCTTCTTGAAGAGGTATGTCCAGGTTGAAGGAGAAAGCACCGATGTGGTCGATCCTTTCGGGATCTGGACCAGTAAGCGGCAGGTCAAGGTAACCCTGAGGGTCGATGCCAGCGGGAACATCCTCCACCCACCCTCCAGCTTCGCCATCGGAGGAAGCAGAGGTTACCTGACATACGCAGGGCAGCCGAAGGTGTGCCGAACCTGCGGGAGGTCAGGCCACATGGCGGCCGACTGTAAGGTGACTGTATGCCGAAATTGCAAACAGGAAGGCCACCTGACCAAGGATTGCAAGGAGGCCAAGAACTGTAACCTGTGCGGAGAGGCGGGCCACATGTACAAGGCCTGCCCAAGACGAGGAACCGCCACTTACGCACAGATGGCCAGAGGTGGCAACACGAGCCGGGGACTGCCAAAGCACAGCAGGGCACCACAAGATATCACGGAAACGGTGCCTGGAGACACCCAGAAGGAAGAGCAGGCGGTAGCGGAGCAGACGGCAGACAGCGGGGAGGTACAGCAGCCGATCCAAGCTCCTTCAAGGCAGACGGAGGAAATGGAAGAGGAGGAATCAAAGGAGGCAGATGACTGGATCACAGTCAGAAATAGGAAGAGGAAACCTGTCTCGGGCCCCAAAGCCACCCAGAGAAGGGGGAAACGACACCTCCAAGCCGAGGATACAGGCAGCTCTTCTGATGGTGAGGACGGGCGCAAGAAGGGTCGCCACCAGAGGAAGAGACAGAGCGCCATGGGGAGAAAGGAGGGCAGCACCACCCAAGAAGGGAAAGACGATCCCTCTGTGGGGATGGGTAAAGGCCTCCCCCTACCCGGTGAGAACCAAGAGGTGTCCACCGGCCCACAGCTCCAGGTAACTGGGAGCAGCGGTCCTGTGACAGCCCCACTGTCAGATGGAGAACTGGACGGTGCGGACCCTGGGCTTGACACAAAGACACCAGAGCGGGGAAATGGCTCCAGCGTGGAGCCGGACAGCTACCTCAGCCCTGGGATGGTCCAGCAGTTTGCCGTCACCACGGGGATGCACGCAGCTACCCCAGAGGAGCAAGACCAGCAGCAAATGGACACTATTAACCTTGTAAATTGTTAAAATGGGGTTTAAAGTTGCCAGCATCAATGTGCGTAGCATCAAATCGGCTACGCGATGTGTTTCAACGATGGCCTTCCTGGCCAGCGTTAAAGCCGACCTCCTGTTTCTGCAGGAGTGTGGGATACCGCACCTCAGCAGCTACAGGAGATGGTCGAGCTTGTGGGCCCATGGGCAGTCAGTTTGGTCGGGGGGCAACGATAGCCGCGCCTCCGGCCTGGGTATCCTGTTGCGAGGAAGCAACTTCACCATCTCCGAGGTTAAGGAGGTGGTGGGCGGGCGCCTCCTCGTCGCCGACGTTATGTACAGGAATGCTCCCCTGAGACTGATCAATGTGTACGCCCCAGTGGGTAAGAGTGAACGGTTGGCCGTCCTGCAGCAGCTTCCACTGTTGCTGGCTACGTCCAGGCCGGTCATTCTGGCCGGAGACTTCAACTGTATCATTGATGCAGATGGACGATCCGGCGGGGGGGACAGTAAACTGGACGCCACGTCCAGAGCCCTGATGGACGCGGTAAAAGATGCCAAGCTGCACGACGTCTTCAGCACCCCTGCAGACGGAGCGCAGCGTAGATACACCTGGTCACGGGCAGACGGGTCTATCCGCTCAAGGATAGATTACCTGTTTGTGTCCCGAACGCTCTCGGTCAGATCCACCGACGTCAAGCCGGTGTTCTTCTCTGACCACTGCCTCCTGCTGGCCGACTGTCACCTACAGGACGAGCAGCGGGCGGGTAAGGGAACGTGGAAGCTGAACACTAAGCTGTTGACCCCGGGAAACATTGAGGAGCTCAAGAGGGACTACGCAGGTTGGAGAACCGTGAAGCCCCTCTTTGAGTCTCCAGCAGACTGGTGGGAAACAGTTAAAGGGAACATCAAGAGGTTCTTCATCCTCAAAGGTGTTCAGGAGGCGAGAGAGAGGCGGGGAAAACTGTCCCAGCTCCAGGAAAGTATGCAGAACCTGCTCCTGCTGCAGACGATGGGGGTCGATGTCACGGAGGACCTCAAGGAGGTGAAGGGCCAGCAAGCCTCGCTCTTTGCCTCAGAGGCCTCCAAGATAATCTTCCGGTCCAGGGTCCGCTCGGTGGAGCAGGACGAGACGTGCTCACGTTTCTTCTTCCAGAAGGTGCACAAAGAGAGCTCTGTGCTCAGCAGCCTGAAGGAAGAAGACGGCTCGACAACGTCATCTCAGGCTGACGTCATGAGGATCAGTAAATCCTTCTATGCCAGTCTGTATGACGCGAAGCCGACCGACAGCGCGGCCTCCCAGTCGTTCCTGTCGTCTATCACGGAGGTCTTAGACGACAGAACACGCGAGAGGCTGGACCAGCCGCTATCTCTGGACGAGCTGACCAAGGCCCTCGAGTCCTTCGAAAAGAATAAAACTCCCGGAAGCGATGGCTTACCGGTCGAGCTCTATTCCGCTCTGTGGGACTTGATTGGCCAGGACCTGCTGGAGGTGTATGTCAGTATGCTTCGGGCAGGTACCATGAGCGAATCCATGAGGAAAGGCATCATCACCCTCATCTATAAGCGGAAGGGGGAGAGGGAGGAACTCAAAAATTGGAGACCGATCACACTGTTGAATGCAGATTACAAAATCCTGTCAAAGGTAATTGCCAACCGGGTCAGGTCTGCTCTGGGGTCGGTGATTCACCCTGACCAAACCTGTGCTGTGCCAGGCAGGAAGATCGCTGAGAGTCTCGCACTCCTCAGGGATACGATCGCCTACGTGCAGGACAGAGGGTTGGACGCCTGCCTGATCAGCCTGGACCAGGAGAAAGCCTTTGACAGGATATCACACATGTATATGAGAGATGTTCTCTCCAAAATGGGCTTTGGGGAGGGAATCTGCAATTGGATCAGACTGCTCTACACCAACATTGTCAGTGCAGTCTCAATCAATGGGTGGGAATCAGATAGCTTCCCAGTCAGATCTGGAGTCAGGCAGGGCTGCCCTCTCTCTCCTGCCTTGTTTGTGTGCTGCATAGAGCCATTTGCCGAGTCCATCAGGAAGGATGCGAGCCTGAGAGGGGTGACTATTCCGGGCAGCGGGGGCCTGCAGGTTAAGGCCTCCCTGTACATGGATGACGTCGCCGTTTTCTGCTCGGATCCGCTGTCCGTGCGCAGACTCATGTGCATTTGTGACCAGTTCGAACGGGCCTCGGGGGCCAAGGTAAACCGAGGCAAGAGCGAGGCCATGCTCTTCGGGAACTGGGCCGACCAATCCTCGATCCCCTTCACCGTCAGGACCGACCACCTGAAGGTGCTGGGTATTTGGTTCGGGGGGGCTGGGGCGTGCGCCAAGTCTTGGGAGGAGCGTATCAGTAAAGTGAGGCAGAAACTGGGCAGATGGAGGCTACGGTCGCTCTCCATCACGGGAAAAAACCTGGTCATCAGGTGTGAGGCACTGTCATTGCTGTTGTACGTGGCACAGGTCTGACCTATTCCCAGAACCTGCGCCGCTGCAGTCGCCCGGGCCATCTTCCAGTTCATATGGAGTTCAAAGATGGACCGGGTCCGAAGGGACTCACTGTACAAAGATCTGGGCAACGGGGGAAAAAATACACCCAATGCCACCCTCACCCTGATGGCCACCTTTGTGTGTGGCTGCATCAAGCTGTGCGTGGATCCCCGGTACGCAAACACCAAGTGTCACTACGTACTGAGGTTCTACCTGTCCCCGGTGTTGCGAAGGATGGGCCTGGCCTCGCTGCCGCGGAACGCTCCGAGTAGTTGGACCGTTCCGTGCCACCTGTCCTTCGTGGAGAAATTTCTGAAGAAAAACACCTTTGACCACAAGTCCATCAGGAAGTGGTCAGCACGTAGCGTCCTCGAGACCCTTCGGGAAAAGGAGAGGGCGGATCCTGTTGAGTGGTTCCCTGAGCAGACTGTCAAAGCAATTTGGCAGAATGCCTCATCGCCAGAACTTTCCAACAAGCACCAAGACATGGCTTGGCTGGTGGTGAGAAGGGCTCTACCTGTGAGATCGTTTATGCACGCCCAGACTCTCAGCCGCACCGCACGCTGCCCTCGAAGCGGCTGCGGGGGGGACGAGACTGTCACACACCTCCTTCTGGAATGTGCCTATGCAGAGGAAGTCTGGAGAGGAATGCAGTGGTATTTGTCGAGGTTCGTCCCGAGCAGCGCCGTGACGCGGGACTCCGTGCTCTACGGCCTGTTCCCCGGGACGCACACCGAGACGAACATCAACTGCGCCTGGAGGATCATCAACTCGGTGAAGGACGCTCTCTGGGCGGTCCGAAACCTGTTGATCTTCCAGCTGAAGGAGTTGACCCCGACTGAGTGTTGCAGACTGGCACATTCCAAGGTCCAGGACTACGTGTTGAGGGACGCGCTGAAGCTTGGGGCAGCTGCCGCCAAGGCGCGGTGGGGAAAGACCACCGTTTAACATCTGCCTGTCGAAAGAAAAGCAGGGGGCCCATGCAGTCATTTGGGCTCTGCTGACGCCTCAGCTCAATATATGAGTGAGAGATGCACTGATTAGATTACTTACAGTGTGGAAACAGGCCCTTCGGCCCAACAAGTCCACACTGACCCGCCAAAGCGCAACCCACCCATACCCCTTACCTAACACTACGGGCAATTTAGCATGGCCAATTCACCTGACCCGCACATCTTTGGACTGTGGGAGGAAACCGGAGCACCCGGAGAAAACCCAGGCAGACACGGGGAGAACGTGCAAACTCCACACAGTCAGTCGCCTGAGTCGGGAATTGAACCCAGGTCCCTGGCGCTGTGAGGCAGCAATGCTAACCACTGTGCCACCGTGCCGCCCCAGATCTGTATGAAATAATGATAATTCGGAGCTGTGTATGTAAATGTGGAAATATGAAAGGCATTACCTAATGTACAGTGTATCAAATTATTCTATGCATATTTTATGAATAAAGTATATTTTTGAAATAAAAAAAAAATCTGTTCTTATCAGTTTAATATCTGATACGTCCCTTATCTGGGGACCATATATTAAATTGATTTTTGGAGCAGGGAGATGGAATAGGGGCTTGCTCCGTCCACTCCACGCATCGACCTGGTATTGCAGTACCTCCGGGAACGGTGCACCCCTCATCTATAAATCTAAAAACAGCTTCATGTTTATAGCACAGGCTTTCGGTGCTTCATTTCTCACACCTCGCATCCAGCCGGGCGTGAGTCGATTCAAACTCGTCTGTTCTAAGGTAGCTGTTCAGCTCCCGCTCCCTATCCTTCTCTCGCCGTCTCTGTCTCTTGCGCACCTTGACACTTGCTCTCAATGTCATCCCCTCACCCCTGCTGCGTGCTGCACCGTCCCGCCAACGCCGGACCCCGATCACACCACATGGTGTCAGAATTTGGGAGTTGCAGCAACCGTAGCTGCCCACCAGCTTTTCCTACTCGCGAGCGACATTTCAGAAAAACAAGAGAAGGTCAACTGTGCTACGTTGCTGCATGCTGCTGGGGATGAAGCTATCTAGGGGTTCAGTCGTTTTGATTTTGATGACTTGAAAGAGAGATTTCGAGAACACTGTGAGCTAGGACAAAAATAATCGGGACGTATTTAAGGCACATGCTTTTCATCAGAGTGCAAGGGCAGGCGGAATCGATAGGTACGTATGTGACTGACCGGAAAAACGAGGCAAAGGACTGTGAGTTTCAGCCACTTTCCGATTCACTGAGCCGCGACAGAATCGTGTGTGCTATCACGACTGACTGAGTCAGAGGCAGGTTACTCAGAGAGTCAATTCTCACTGGGAAAAGCAAAGAGACAGCACTAACTCGACAACAGCACGTGAGAAAACGTAGAACAAACAAACCAATGTTTGCTGACCGGAACTGGCCTGGAAAGATAATAAGGCAGGTAGGAGCACTGCAGATTATCCGGCACCTGGGCTGTGTACGCAGGGACTGGCACAACACCCCCTTGCCTTCTTTTGCACTACTTTGCTGCCTCAGCCAGAACTGGCAGCATTCTAAGTCAGTCTCACACAAGCAGCGTGGGCCAGCTGTCTGTGACAACAAATTCCAAAGACTCACAACCCTCTGAGAGAAGACGTTTCTCCTGATCTCACTCTTAAATTGGTGCCTCTTTATTCTGTTCAGTTCTAGACACTCCCATGAGGGAAAATGTCCTCTCAGCATTTACCCTGTCGAGCCACGTAAGAATCCAATATGTTTCAATAAGATTGTGTCTCATTCATTTCAACTCAGGATCTACACTCATCTGGAGGTAGGGTTTACCGGGCTCAATTTTACTGAAAAGCTGACCTCCGGCTAGTTCAGCAAATAGGTCGTTGAGCAAAGGGAAAGGAAACCGCCTAGCACACACCAGCAGGTGAACTGTTGCAGCATGATATTGCGGCTCCGGAACTCAATCCCTCTACGAATGAAACCCAACAGCCTTCTTAACAGCACTATCCACCTGGGGGTGGCAACTTTCAGGGATCTATGTACATGGGACTCCAAGATCCCTCTGCACATCCACACTACCAATAATCTTTCCATCGACCCAGTACTCTGCCTTCCAGTTATTCTTCCCAAAGTGCATCACCTCACATTTAGCTGCATTGAACTCCATTTGCCACCTCTCAGCCCGATTCTGCAGTTTGTCCAAGTCCCCCTGCAACCTGTAACATTCTTCCACACTGACCACTACTCCACCGACTTTAGCGTCGTCTGCAAATTTACTAATCCATCCACCTATGTTATGCCTGCGTCTAAGTCATTTATAAAAATGACAAACAGCAGTGGTCCCAAAACAGACCCTTGTGGCACACCACTAGTAACCGGACTCCAGGCTGAATATTTTCCATCAACCACCACTCGCTGCCTCCTTTCAGAAAGCCAGTTTCTAAGCCAAACTGCTAAATCACCCTCAATTCCATGCCTCTGCATTTTCTCCAACAGCTTATCAAAGGCTCCAGGCGTCCTGCCTGTCCACCCCATTGAAAACAATAGCGTGCTTCTTTAGAATTCTTGATCGGTCACTCAGAATTTTGACACTCAGTTGAGTTTGATTCTGTCCAACTACATTCTTGCCCATAAAGCTGTAAGATTTCCTTTGATGACGCGCAGGCTGTGTCTTCAGACTCACCGTATAACTGAACGTACCCACTGTGAAAGCACCACTTCACCTGTGTGTGTTCCTCGCGCAGTTTCTGAAGGTTGCAGCGCAACGTGACTCAGCCGTATCAACGAAACCGGTGTCCACCTCCATTCTTACCGGTTTGCCGTTCAGTAAGGGAGCGACCGGGGCGTCGGCAGGTATCGCCAGTATCTGTAACCACAACACCTCATTGGTTTGTGCGTCAGGGCTTTTGTCTTCTTGCCCTTTTTGTACCATTTAGGATTTCTTCCTGTACTTTCGCTGCAGGTTATTGGTACTTTCACCCCCGAGCGCACCCACTTAGTATATTCTTTTTTAATGCTGCAGTTTCTGCACACAGCTTCTTTCTACCAGCAATTTGCTGCTGCCTGACATGTGTTTCCACAGCAGTGGCAGTTTTGTGTCTGCGTTGGTGCTTGTCCCTGGGCCACCATTTTGTGAACTCTCAGCCACCATTTTGTGAGGTGTTGACCTTCCTTGGCTGCGAGTTCCATCACGGTTGCCATTCCCAGCACTTTCATTTAAGTGTAGTCACCTTTGCGTCAGTAATCTCTTCTGGATCGCTTCACATCTTGCGGCAGGCTGCTACAAAAGGTAGAGTCTCGCGGGATCTGAGGTGAGCCGGCTAGCTGGATACAAAGCCAGCTCGGTCACAGAAGACAGAGAGTAGCGGTGGAAGCGCATTTTTCGGAAAGGGGATCAGTAACTAGTGGTATCCCGCAGGGCACAGTGCTAGGACCTTTGTTGTTTGTGACGTGTAAATAAATGATCTGTATAAACAGCTGTACAAAACTCCAGTTAGGCTACAATCGGGATACCGCGCGCAGTGCTGTTCGGCACACTCACTGCCAGAAGGACGTGGATGCTTTGGAGAGGGTGCAGAGAAGGTTTACCAGGACCTTGCCTGCCCTGGAGTGCTTCTGTTGTGAGGAGAGGTTGAATAAACTTGGGATTGTTGTCACTGCAAAGGCGGAAGCTGAGGGGCGACCCGATAGGGGTCGACAGCATACTGAGAGGCATCGGAAGGGTGGCGAGTCAGTGGGTACAGGTTCACGGTGAGAGGGGGAAAGTGAGAAGGGAGAAGTGCGGAGAAAGGTTTTCACATAGGGGATGGTGGGTGTCTGGAACGCGTTGCCAGTCGAAGCGCTGGAAGCAGGCACGTTAGGAACGTTTCAGGCTCACCTTGTTGGACACGTGAACGGGAGGCGGAACGGCGGGACTGAAACCGCGTCTGGGCAACAGGTAGCACGCCCAAACAAGGAGTAGGAATCGGCACAGGCTCGCTGGGCCCTGTGTCATCGATCCGACGGTGCCAAAGTCTCCGGCCACGTGTACAACTGTGGTGAATTTCCGCAAATACCTTGTAGACGGGGCTGTGACAGGGACCTTATTGGGGTGTCCACGATAATGGGGGCCACGGAGGGCACTTTTGCTGAGTTTGCAGATGGCACAAAGATAGCTAGAGGGACAGGTAGTTTTGAGGAAATGGGCAGGCTGCAGAAGAGCGTGGACACGTTGGGCGAGTGGGGAAAAGAAGTGACCAAGTGTGCGTAATTGCACTTTGGTAGCAAGAACAATCGGGTAGACGATTTTCTGAACGAGGGAAAGGCTTTGCAAATCTGCAGCGCAGAGGGTCTTGGGAGTCCTAGTTCCAGGTTGTTTCAAGATTAACATGCAGGTCCATCCGATGGTTCGGAAGGCAAATGCGGTGTCGGCATTCATTTCAAGCGGGCGAGGAAACAGGAGCGGGGACGTGCTGCCGAGGCCGCGTCAGGCTCTGGTCTGACCACAGGTGGAATATTGGGAGCAGTTTTGTGCCGTGTACCGAAGGAAGGGATGCGCTGGTGTTGGGACGGAGTCTAGAGAAGGTTTCCCCTGGGTTTGTCACATGAGGTCTCTGGGTCTGTGCCCGATGGTGTTTCGAAAGGTAAGGCGGGATCTGACCGAAGCTTACAAGCTACTGGGGGGCCTGGTCAGAGTGGTTGTGAAGAAGATGGTCCCACTAGTAGGCGAGACGAGGACCTGGAAGTACAGCCTCAGGGTGAAGGGTCGCCCCTTCAGGCCGAGATGAGGTTGCATTTAAGACAGAGATGGAGAGGTTCAAAGTTTGGGAGAAGATTTGTAGCTCGGGTGCTCGTTGTTGTGGTTCTGTTCGCCGAGCTGGGAATTTGTGTTTGTGCCGAGCTAGGTGACATCGTCAGTGCTTGGGAGCCTCCTGTGAAGCGCTTCTGTGATGTTTCCTCCGGCGTTTGTAGTGATTTGTACCTGCCGCTTCCGGTTATCAGTTCCAGTTGTTTGATTAGATTAGATTACTTACAATGTGGAAACAGGCCCTTCGGCCCAACAAGTCCACACCGACCCGCCGAAGCGCAACACCACGGGCAATTTAGCATGGCCAATTCACCTGACCCGCACATCTTTGGACTGTGGGAGGAAACCGGAGTACCCGGAGGAAACCCACGCAGACACGGGGAGAATGTGCAAACTCCACACAGTCTGTCGCCTGAGTTGGGAATTGAACCCGGGTCTCTGGCGTTGTGAGGCAGCAGTGCTAACCACGGTGCAACCGTGCCGCCCACACAGTGTCCGCTGCAGTGGCCGGTATATTGGGTCCAGGTCGATGTGGATTCATTATTGAATGAATCTGTGGATGAGTGCCATGCCTCTAGGAATTCCCTGGCTGTTCTCTGTTTGGCTTGTCCTATAATAGTAGTGCTTCACAGAAGCGCTTCACAGAGATAGAGAGGCTCTTGATTATAAGGGGATCAAGGGTCGTGGGGAGAGGGCAGGAGAATCGGGGTTGAGAAAGCAGTTGTTTCCCAGAGGGTGGCGGCGGTCTGGAATGCACTGCTTGGGAGGGTAGCGAGGCGGGGAACCTCAAAACCTTGAAAAACTACTTGGATGAGCACTGGAAATGTCATAACTTTTCCTGGCTACGGACCAAGTGCTGGAAAGTGGGACTAGAGCAGACTTAGAGTAGCTTTGTCAGTGCGGACTCGGAGGGCCAGAAGGCCTCTTCTGTACTGTGTGACTGTGTGGGGAAGCTTTCTGATTCCCATCTGTTGATTGAGGCCGCGCTACTGATGCTTCCTGATGCGGAGCAGCCGGATGGATCCAAGTGGGCATTGAAGGTGAGAGGGTGGGAGAGAGCTTCGGAGCCTCCGTCCGTTTGGTTCAGGTTCCGTCTCGTCCTGATGCATGCATCGATGTAGGTGCTCAGTGGTTACCGATAGAGTGAAGGTGCAGTTGATCACTGACTCCACGCGTGGTGCTGCAGGTTGTAATGTCTAGACGAAAACAGAACTCGCTGCAACCTTCGGGAGAAGGGTCACTGGACTCGAAGCGTTAATTCTGCTTTCTCTCCACAGAAGCTGAGGTTTTGCTTACTGGGTGTTTTGCTTTATTTTGCATTTTAGACCTTGCTTTTTGATTGCACGGCTGCTATCAAACCATTAGCTTGCTGTTAGCGCTGCAATTAGCACTCTTGAATCTTGATTTGCAATTCTAAGGAAGCAGACTGAATTGGAATGTTTGGAGCGGGAGCCGAACCAATAAAGGCTGATTTGCTGTAAATTGATCTTCACATCCCTGGTCGTGCTGTTCATTTGCACGAGGTGGGTTGGGGGATGGGAGTTCACATTTTCCAAGACAAGATGGGTTAGTCTGTAAGAGTTTCTGTTTGTAAAGGTGAGCCGAGATTTCCTGGCAGTGAGATTTTTCGGTCAGAATTCGAACCTGCTCCAATCATTTGCCTTGTGGGGAGGCAGGGACTTTTCACATTGGTAACAGCCTGAGGCAAAGTCTTGGAAACAAGAGCATTTTATTCTTTACGGCCTTGCAAGAACGGGCGTTTCGCTCAAGCAATCAGGCTAGCAAAAGCGCGCCAAAACAAAGCATGTAAGCATTCTTATTCAGTTTGCAAGTTGCGGAATCACGCCTCCCTTTTCCCATCCTATCATAAGCCGATTTACCTGACTTGTTTTTCTCTAATTTTCCTGATCTGACTACCCTGCTGTCCTTGTCCTTGTCTGTTACAGCCTGTCTGTTATTTTAGCCAGTTCCCCTTATCATACTATAAGCTTATTGTGAGATGCCCCTACTGCTTCTTTTGTGGTCAGCCACAACACTTCAAAGTTATTTCTTAGTTTAAAACTATTTCTTAAACAAAAACCTCTATATTCGTTAAAATCTTAGCCTTAAGTATACCGCAAGAATCCCGCGACCGTTTGTGTAATGTTCCCCTTCCCCTCCCCCTACAACATGGTGGGCCGAAGGGCCTGTACTGTGCTGTACTGTTCTATGTTCTAACTGCAGGCACATCCACACACACACACGCACACACATCAAAGACATGGAGGGCTCGGCTGAATCTACTGCTCTCTTCTCTGCCTGTCACATTTCATCGAGCTAGTGTCCTAGGCCCAAGCATCTTCAGCGAGTGGTTAGAATATGCAGTGCACTGCCTGAGAGAGAGGGTGCTGGAGGCAGATTCAATGGTGACTTTGGTCGGAGGGTCGGATACTTATCTGAAGAGAGGGCGAGTGGGACTGGGGAAGTTGCTCGTGCAGAGAGCTGATGCAGACATGACAGGCTGAATGTCTCATTCAATGCGTGCAGTTCTGCAGTTGGTTACCACCTCCTCAAGTCACGTCAGCTTAGCCCTGACCCACCTGATTGGTGAGATACTGACAATCTCTACATGACCATGAGGCAGTGCTTCACTGACAGGGGAAAAAAAGCAACTGCTGTAAACGGATCTGCTGCTCTAGTTAGAAATCCTGGGAGGACTACGGCGACAGGGAAACTGTCAGCAGTGATCTACAAGTCTTTGAACAGAATCAAGCTGATTGAAAACATGGAGGACAAATGGGACTTGAGGCAGTCCGCGGTATTGTAGTTATCGCTTCTCGGCCTTTTGGCTAAGATCAAGTGTAGTATCTGTTCTTATCAGTTTAATATCTGATACGTCCCTTATCTGGGGACCATATATTAAATTGATTTTTGGAGCAGGGAGATGGAATAGGGGCTTGCTCCGTCCACTCCACGCATCGACCTGGTATTGCAGTACCTCCGGGAACGGTGCACCCCTCATCTATAAATCTAAAAACAGCTTCATGTTTATAGCACAGGCTTTCGGTGCTTCATTTCTCACACCTCGCATCCAGCCGGGCGTGAGTCGATTCAAACTCGTCTGTTCTAAGGTAGCTGTTCAGCTCCCGCTCCCTATCCTTCTCTCGCCGTCTCTGTCTCTTGCGCACCTTGACACTTGCTCTCAATGTCATCCCCTCACCCCTGCTGCGTGCTGCACCGTCCCGCCAACGCCGGACCCCGATCACACCACATGGTGTCAGAATTTGGGAGTTGCAGCAACCGTAGCTGCCCACCAGCTTTTCCTACTCGCGAGCGACATTTCAGAAAAACAAGAGAAGGTCAACTGTGCTACGTTGCTGCATGCTGCTGGGGATGAAGCTATCTAGGGGTTCAGTCGTTTTGATTTTGATGACTTGAAAGAGAGATTTCGAGAACACTGTGAGCTAGGACAAAAATAATCGGGACGTATTTAAGGCACATGCTTTTCATCAGAGTGCAAGGGCAGGCGGAATCGATAGGTACGTATGTGACTGACCGGAAAAACGAGGCAAAGGACTGTGAGTTTCAGCCACTTTCCGATTCACTGAGCCGCGACAGAATCGTGTGTGCTATCACGACTGACTGAGTCAGAGGCAGGTTACTCAGAGAGTCAATTCTCACTGGGAAAAGCAAAGAGACAGCACTAACTCGACAACAGCACGTGAGAAAACGTAGAACAAACAAACCAATGTTTGCTGACCGGAACTGGCCTGGAAAGATAATAAGGCAGGTAGGAGCACTGCAGATTATCCGGCACCTGGGCTGTGTACGCAGGGACTGGCACAACACCCCCTTGCCTTCTTTTGCACTACTTTGCTGCCTCAGCCAGAACTGGCAGCATTCTAAGTCAGTCTCACACAAGCAGCGTGGGCCAGCTGTCTGTGACAACAAATTCCAAAGACTCACAACCCTCTGAGAGAAGACGTTTCTCCTGATCTCACTCTTAAATTGGTGCCTCTTTATTCTGTTCAGTTCTAGACACTCCCATGAGGGAAAATGTCCTCTCAGCATTTACCCTGTCGAGCCACGTAAGAATCCAATATGTTTCAATAAGATTGTGTCTCATTCATTTCAACTCAGGATCTACACTCATCTGGAGGTAGGGTTTACCGGGCTCAATTTTACTGAAAAGCTGACCTCCGGCTAGTTCAG
This sequence comes from Hemiscyllium ocellatum, assembly GCF_020745735.1. Classification (NCBI taxonomy): domain Eukaryota; kingdom Metazoa; phylum Chordata; class Chondrichthyes; order Orectolobiformes; family Hemiscylliidae; genus Hemiscyllium; species Hemiscyllium ocellatum. The sequence goes on along the minus strand of NC_083405.1, from coordinate 142,691,216 downwards.
CAAATAGGTCGTTGAGCAAAGGGAAAGGAAACCGCCTAGCACACACCAGCAGGTGAACTGTTGCAGCATGATATTGCGGCTCCGGAACTCAATCCCTCTACGAATGAAACCCAACAGCCTTCTTAACAGCACTATCCACCTGGGGGTGGCAACTTTCAGGGATCTATGTACATGGGACTCCAAGATCCCTCTGCACATCCACACTACCAATAATCTTTCCATCGACCCAGTACTCTGCCTTCCAGTTATTCTTCCCAAAGTGCATCACCTCACATTTAGCTGCATTGAACTCCATTTGCCACCTCTCAGCCCGATTCTGCAGTTTGTCCAAGTCCCCCTGCAACCTGTAACATTCTTCCACACTGACCACTACTCCACCGACTTTAGCGTCGTCTGCAAATTTACTAATCCATCCACCTATGTTATGCCTGCGTCTAAGTCATTTATAAAAATGACAAACAGCAGTGGTCCCAAAACAGACCCTTGTGGCACACCACTAGTAACCGGACTCCAGGCTGAATATTTTCCATCAACCACCACTCGCTGCCTCCTTTCAGAAAGCCAGTTTCTAAGCCAAACTGCTAAATCACCCTCAATTCCATGCCTCTGCATTTTCTCCAACAGCTTATCAAAGGCTCCAGGCGTCCTGCCTGTCCACCCCATTGAAAACAATAGCGTGCTTCTTTAGAATTCTTGATCGGTCACTCAGAATTTTGACACTCAGTTGAGTTTGATTCTGTCCAACTACATTCTTGCCCATAAAGCTGTAAGATTTCCTTTGATGACGCGCAGGCTGTGTCTTCAGACTCACCGTATAACTGAACGTACCCACTGTGAAAGCACCACTTCACCTGTGTGTGTTCCTCGCGCAGTTTCTGAAGGTTGCAGCGCAACGTGACTCAGCCGTATCAACGAAACCGGTGTCCACCTCCATTCTTACCGGTTTGCCGTTCAGTAAGGGAGCGACCGGGGCGTCGGCAGGTATCGCCAGTATCTGTAACCACAACACCTCATTGGTTTGTGCGTCAGGGCTTTTGTCTTCTTGCCCTTTTTGTACCATTTAGGATTTCTTCCTGTACTTTCGCTGCAGGTTATTGGTACTTTCACCCCCGAGCGCACCCACTTAGTATATTCTTTTTTAATGCTGCAGTTTCTGCACACAGCTTCTTTCTACCAGCAATTTGCTGCTGCCTGACATGTGTTTCCACAGCAGTGGCAGTTTTGTGTCTGCGTTGGTGCTTGTCCCTGGGCCACCATTTTGTGAACTCTCAGCCACCATTTTGTGAGGTGTTGACCTTCCTTGGCTGCGAGTTCCATCACGGTTGCCATTCCCAGCACTTTCATTTAAGTGTAGTCACCTTTGCGTCAGTAATCTCTTCTGGATCGCTTCACATCTTGCGGCAGGCTGCTACAAAAGGTAGAGTCTCGCGGGATCTGAGGTGAGCCGGCTAGCTGGATACAAAGCCAGCTCGGTCACAGAAGACAGAGAGTAGCGGTGGAAGCGCATTTTTCGGAAAGGGGATCAGTAACTAGTGGTATCCCGCAGGGCACAGTGCTAGGACCTTTGTTGTTTGTGACGTGTAAATAAATGATCTGTATAAACAGCTGTACAAAACTCCAGTTAGGCTACAATCGGGATACCGCGCGCAGTGCTGTTCGGCACACTCACTGCCAGAAGGACGTGGATGCTTTGGAGAGGGTGCAGAGAAGGTTTACCAGGACCTTGCCTGCCCTGGAGTGCTTCTGTTGTGAGGAGAGGTTGAATAAACTTGGGATTGTTGTCACTGCAAAGGCGGAAGCTGAGGGGCGACCCGATAGGGGTCGACAGCATACTGAGAGGCATCGGAAGGGTGGCGAGTCAGTGGGTACAGGTTCACGGTGAGAGGGGGAAAGTGAGAAGGGAGAAGTGCGGAGAAAGGTTTTCACATAGGGGATGGTGGGTGTCTGGAACGCGTTGCCAGTCGAAGCGCTGGAAGCAGGCACGTTAGGAACGTTTCAGGCTCACCTTGTTGGACACGTGAACGGGAGGCGGAACGGCGGGACTGAAACCGTGTCTGGGCAACAGGTAGCACGCCCAAACAAGGAGTAGGAATCGGCACAGGCTCGCTGGGCCCTGTGTCATCGATCCGACGGTGCCAAAGTCTCCGGCCACGTGTACAACTGTGGTGAATTTCCGCAAATACCTTGTAGACGGGGCTGTGACAGGGACCTTATTGGGGTGTCCACGATAATGGGGGCCACGGAGGGCACTTTTGCTGAGTTTGCAGATGGCACAAAGATAGCTAGAGGGACAGGTAGTTTTGAGGAAATGGGCAGGCTGCAGAAGAGCGTGGACACGTTGGGCGAGTGGGGAAAAGAAGTGACCAAGTGTGCGTAATTGCACTTTGGTAGCAAGAACAATCGGGTAGACGATTTTCTGAACGAGGGAAAGGCTTTGCAAATCTGCAGCGCAGAGGGTCTTGGGAGTCCTAGTTCCAGGTTGTTTCAAGATTAACATGCAGGTCCATCCGATGGTTCGGAAGGCAAATGCAGTGTCGGCATTCATTTCAAGCGGGCGAGGAAACAGGAGCGGGGACGTGCTGCCGAGGCCGCGTCAGGCTCTGGTCTGACCACAGGTGGAATATTGGGAGCAGTTTTGTGCCGTGTACCGAAGGAAGGGATGCGCTGGTGTTGGGACGGAGTCTAGAGAAGGTTTCCCCTGGGTTTGTCACATGAGGTCTCTGGGTCTGTGCCCGATGGTGTTTCGAAAGGTAAGGCGGGATCTGACCGAAGCTTACAAGCTACTGGGGGGCCTGGTCAGAGTGGTTGTGAAGAAGATGGTCCCACTAGTAGGCGAGACGAGGACCTGGAAGTACAGCCTCAGGGTGAAGGGTCGCCCCTTCAAGCCGAGATGAGGTTGCATTTAAGACAGAGATGGAGAGGTTCAAAGTTTGGGAGAAGATTTGTAGCTCGGGTGCTCGTTGTTGTGGTTCTGTTCGCCGAGCTGGGAATTTGTGTTTGTGCCGAGCTAGGTGACATCGTCAGTGCTTGGGAGCCTCCTGTGAAGCGCTTCTGTGATGTTTCCTCCGGCGTTTGTAGTGATTTGTACCTGCCGCTTCCGGTTATCAGTTCCAGTTGTTTGATTAGATTAGCTTACTTACAATGTGGAAACAGGCCCTTCGGCCCAACAAGTCCACACCGACCCGCCGAAGCGCAACACCACGGGCAATTTAGCATGGCCAATTCACCTGACCCGCACATCTTTGGACTGTGGGAGGAAACCGGAGTACCCGGAGGAAACCCACGCAGACACGGGGAGAATGTGCAAACTCCACACAGTCTGTCGCCTGAGTTGGGAATTGAACCCGGGTCTCTGGCGTTGTGAGGCAGCAGTGCTAACCACGGTGCAACCGTGCCGCCCACACAGTGTCCGCTGCAGTGGCCGGTATATTGGGTCCAGGTCGATGTGGATTCATTATTGAATGAATCTGTGGATGAGTGCCATGCCTCTAGGAATTCCCTGGCTGTTCTCTGTTTGGCTTGTCCTATAATAGTAGTGCTTCACAGAAGCGCTTCACAGAGATAGAGAGGCTCTTGATTATAAGGGGATCAAGGGTCGTGGGGAGAGGGCAGGAGAATCGGGGTTGAGAAAGCAGTTGTTTCCCAGAGGGTGGCGGCGGTCTGGAATGCACTGCTTGGGAGGGTAGCGAGGCGGGGAACCTCAAAACCTTGAAAAACTACTTGGATGAGCACTGGAAATGTCATAACTTTTCCTGGCTACGGACCAAGTGCTGGAAAGTGGGACTAGAGCAGACTTAGAGTAGCTTTGTCAGTGCGGACTCGGAGGGCCAGAAGGCCTCTTCTGTACTGTGTGACTGTGTGGGGAAGCTTTCTGATTCCCATCTGTTGATTGAGGCCGCGCTACTGATGCTTCCTGATGCAGAGCAGCCGGATGGATCCAAGTGGGCATTGAAGGTGAGAGGGTGGGAGAGAGCTTCGGAGCCTCCGTCCGTTTGGTTCAGGTTCCGTCTCGTCCTGATGCATGCATCGATGTAGGTGCTCAGTGGTTACCGATAGAGTGAAGGTGCAGTTGATCACTGACTCCACGCGTGGTGCTGCAGGTTGTAATGTCTAGACGAAAACAGAACTCGCTGCAACCTTCGGGAGAAGGGTCACTGGACTCGAAGCGTTAATTCTGCTTTCTCTCCACAGAAGCTGAGGTTTTGCTTACTGGGTGTTTTGCTTTATTTTGCATTTTAGACCTTGCTTTTTGATTGCACGGCTGCTATCAAACCATTAGCTTGCTGTTAGCGCTGCAATTAGCACTCTTGAATCTTGATTTGCAATTCTAAGGAAGCAGACTGAATTGGAATGTTTGGAGCGGGAGCCGAACCAATAAAGGCTGATTTGCTGTAAATTGATCTTCACATCCCTGGTCGTGCTGTTCATTTGCACGAGGTGGGTTGGGGGATGGGAGTTCACATTTTCCAAGACAAGATGGGTTAGTCTGTAAGAGTTTCTGTTTGTAAAGGTGAGCCGAGATTTCCTGGCAGTGAGATTTTTCGGTCAGAATTCGAACCTGCTCCAATCATTTGCCTTGTGGGGAGGCAGGGACTTTTCACATTGGTAACAGCCTGAGGCAAAGTCTTGGAAACAAGAGCATTTTATTCTTTACGGCCTTGCAAGAACGGGCGTTTCGCTCAAGCAATCAGGCTAGCAAAAGCGCGCCAAAACAAAGCATGTAAGCATTCTTATTCAGTTTGCAAGTTGCGGAATCACGCCTCCCTTTTCCCATCCTATCATAAGCCGATTTACCTGACTTGTTTTTCTCTAATTTTCCTGATCTGACTACCCTGCTGTCCTTGTCCTTGTCTGTTACAGCCTGTCTGTTATTTTAGCCAGTTCCCCTTATCATACTATAAGCTTATTGTGAGATGCCCCTACTGCTTCTTTTGTGGTCAGCCACAACACTTCAAAGTTATTTCTTAGTTTAAAACTATTTCTTAAACAAAAACCTCTATATTCGTTAAAATCTTAGCCTTAAGTATACCGCAAGAATCCCGCGACCGTTTGTGTAATGTTCCCCTTCCCCTCCCCCTACAACATGGTGGGCCGAAGGGCCTGTACTGTGCTGTACTGTTCTATGTTCTAACTGCAGGCACATCCACACACACACACGCACACACATCAAAGACATGGAGGGCTCGGCTGAATCTACTGCTCTCTTCTCTGCCTGTCACATTTCATCGAGCTAGTGTCCTAGGCCCAAGCATCTTCAGCGAGTGGTTAGAATATGCAGTGCACTGCCTGAGAGAGAGGGTGCTGGAGGCAGATTCAATGGTGACTTTGGTCGGAGGGTCGGATACTTATCTGAAGAGAGGGCGAGTGGGACTGGGGAAGTTGCTCGTGCAGAGAGCTGATGCAGACATGACAGGCTGAATGTCTCATTCAATGCGTGCAGTTCTGCAGTTGGTTACCACCTCCTCAAGTCACGTCAGCTTAGCCCTGACCCACCTGATTGGTGAGATACTGACAATCTCTACATGACCATGAGGCAGTGCTTCACTGACAGGGGAAAAAAAGCAACTGCTGTAAACGGATCTGCTGCTCTAGTTAGAAATCCTGGGAGGACTACGGCGACAGGGAAACTGTCAGCAGTGATCTACAAGTCTTTGAACAGAATCAAGCTGATTGAAAACATGGAGGACAAATGGGACTTGAGGCAGTCCGCGGTATTGTAGTTATCGCTTCTCGGCCTTTTGGCTAAGATCAAGTGTAGTATCTGTTCTTATCAGTTTAATATCTGATACGTCCCTTATCTGGGGACCATATATTAAATTGATTTTTGGAGCAGGGAGATGGAATAGGGGCTTGCTCCGTCCACTCCACGCATCGACCTGGTATTGCAGTACCTCCGGGAACGGTGCACCCCTCATCTATAAATCTAAAAACAGCTTCATGTTTATAGCACAGGCTTTCGGTGCTTCATTTCTCACACCTCGCATCCAGCCGGGCGTGAGTCGATTCAAACTCGTCTGTTCTAAGGTAGCTGTTCAGCTCCCGCTCCCTATCCTTCTCTCGCCGTCTCTGTCTCTTGCGCACCTTGACACTTGCTCTCAATGTCATCCCCTCACCCCTGCTGCGTGCTGCACCGTCCCGCCAACGCCGGACCCCGATCACACCACATGGTGTCAGAATTTGGGAGTTGCAGCAACCGTAGCTGCCCACCAGCTTTTCCTACTCGCGAGCGACATTTCAGAAAAACAAGAGAAGGTCAACTGTGCTACGTTGCTGCATGCTGCTGGGGATGAAGCTATCTAGGGGTTCAGTCGTTTTGATTTTGATGACTTGAAAGAGAGATTTCGAGAACACTGTGAGCTAGGACAAAAATAATCGGGACGTATTTAAGGCACATGCTTTTCATCAGAGTGCAAGGGCAGGCGGAATCGATAGGTACGTATGTGACTGACCGGAAAAACGAGGCAAAGGACTGTGAGTTTCAGCCACTTTCCGATTCACTGAGCCGCGACAGAATCGTGTGTGCTATCACGACTGACTGAGTCAGAGGCAGGTTACTCAGAGAGTCAATTCTCACTGGGAAAAGCAAAGAGACAGCACTAACTCGACAACAGCACGTGAGAAAACGTAGAACAAACAAACCAATGTTTGCTGACCGGAACTGGCCTGGAAAGATAATAAGGCAGGTAGGAGCACTGCAGATTATCCGGCACCTGGGCTGTGTACGCAGGGACTGGCACAACACCCCCTTGCCTTCTTTTGCACTACTTTGCTGCCTCAGCCAGAACTGGCAGCATTCTAAGTCAGTCTCACACAAGCAGCGTGGGCCAGCTGTCTGTGACAACAAATTCCAAAGACTCACAACCCTCTGAGAGAAGACGTTTCTCCTGATCTCACTCTTAAATTGGTGCCTCTTTATTCTGTTCAGTTCTAGACACTCCCATGAGGGAAAATGTCCTCTCAGCATTTACCCTGTCGAGCCACGTAAGAATCCAATATGTTTCAATAAGATTGTGTCTCATTCATTTCAACTCAGGATCTACACTCATCTGGAGGTAGGGTTTACCGGGCTCAATTTTACTGAAAAGCTGACCTCCGGCTAGTTCAGCAAATAGGTCGTTGAGCAAAGGGAAAGGAAACCGCCTAGCACACACCAGCAGGTGAACTGTTGCAGCATGATATTGCGGCTCCGGAACTCAATCCCTCTACGAATGAAACCCAACAGCCTTCTTAACAGCACTATCCACCTGGGGGTGGCAACTTTCAGGGATCTATGTACATGGGACTCCAAGATCCCTCTGCACATCCACACTACCAATAATCTTTCCATCGACCCAGTACTCTGCCTTCCAGTTATTCTTCCCAAAGTGCATCACCTCACATTTAGCTGCATTGAACTCCATTTGCCACCTCTCAGCCCGATTCTGCAGTTTGTCCAAGTCCCCCTGCAACCTGTAACATTCTTCCACACTGACCACTACTCCACCGACTTTAGCGTCGTCTGCAAATTTACTAATCCATCCACCTATGTTATGCCTGCGTCTAAGTCATTTATAAAAATGACAAACAGCAGTGGTCCCAAAACAGACCCTTGTGGCACACCACTAGTAACCGGACTCCAGGCTGAATATTTTCCATCAACCACCACTCGCTGCCTCCTTTCAGAAAGCCAGTTTCTAAGCCAAACTGCTAAATCACCCTCAATTCCATGCCTCTGCATTTTCTCCAACAGCTTATCAAAGGCTCCAGGCGTCCTGCCTGTCCACCCCATTGAAAACAATAGCGTGCTTCTTTAGAATTCTTGATCGGTCACTCAGAATTTTGACACTCAGTTGAGTTTGATTCTGTCCAACTACATTCTTGCCCATAAAGCTGTAAGATTTCCTTTGATGACGCGCAGGCTGTGTCTTCAGACTCACCGTATAACTGAACGTACCCACTGTGAAAGCACCACTTCACCTGTGTGTGTTCCTCGCGCAGTTTCTGAAGGTTGCAGCGCAACGTGACTCAGCCGTATCAACGAAACCGGTGTCCACCTCCATTCTTACCGGTTTGCCGTTCAGTAAGGGAGCGACCGGGGCGTCGGCAGGTATCGCCAGTATCTGTAACCACAACACCTCATTGGTTTGTGCGTCAGGGCTTTTGTCTTCTTGCCCTTTTTGTACCATTTAGGATTTCTTCCTGTACTTTCGCTGCAGGTTATTGGTACTTTCACCCCCGAGCGCACCCACTTAGTATATTCTTTTTTAATGCTGCAGTTTCTGCACACAGCTTCTTTCTACCAGCAATTTGCTGCTGCCTGACATGTGTTTCCACAGCAGTGGCAGTTTTGTGTCTGCGTTGGTGCTTGTCCCTGGGCCACCATTTTGTGAACTCTCAGCCACCATTTTGTGAGGTGTTGACCTTCCTTGGCTGCGAGTTCCATCACGGTTGCCATTCCCAGCACTTTCATTTAAGTGTAGTCACCTTTGCGTCAGTAATCTCTTCTGGATCGCTTCACATCTTGCGGCAGGCTGCTACAAAAGGTAGAGTCTCGCGGGATCTGAGGTGAGCCGGCTAGCTGGATACAAAGCCAGCTCGGTCACAGAAGACAGAGAGTAGCGGTGGAAGCGCATTTTTCGGAAAGGGGATCAGTAACTAGTGGTATCCCGCAGGGCACAGTGCTAGGACCTTTGTTGTTTGTGACGTGTAAATAAATGATCTGTATAAACAGCTGTACAAAACTCCAGTTAGGCTACAATCGGGATACCGCGCGCAGTGCTGTTCGGCACACTCACTGCCAGAAGGACGTGGATGCTTTGGAGAGGGTGCAGAGAAGGTTTACCAGGACCTTGCCTGCCCTGGAGTGCTTCTGTTGTGAGGAGAGGTTGAATAAACTTGGGATTGTTGTCACTGCAAAGGCGGAAGCTGAGGGGCGACCCGATAGGGGTCGACAGCATACTGAGAGGCATCGGAAGGGTGGCGAGTCAGTGGGTACAGGTTCACGGTGAGAGGGGGAAAGTGAGAAGGGAGAAGTGCGGAGAAAGGTTTTCACATAGGGGATGGTGGGTGTCTGGAACGCGTTGCCAGTCGAAGCGCTGGAAGCAGGCACGTTAGGAACGTTTCAGGCTCACCTTGTTGGACACGTGAACGGGAGGCGGAACGGCGGGACTGAAACCGCGTCTGGGCAACAGGTAGCACGCCCAAACAAGGAGTAGGAATCGGCACAGGCTCGCTGGGCCCTGTGTCATCGATCCGACGGTGCCAAAGTCTCCGGCCACGTGTACAACTGTGGTGAATTTCCGCAAATACCTTGTAGACGGGGCTGTGACAGGGACCTTATTGGGGTGTCCACGATAATGGGGGCCACGGAGGGCACTTTTGCTGAGTTTGCAGATGGCACAAAGATAGCTAGAGGGACAGGTAGTTTTGAGGAAATGGGCAGGCTGCAGAAGAGCGTGGACACGTTGGGCGAGTGGGGAAAAGAAGTGACCAAGTGTGCGTAATTGCACTTTGGTAGCAAGAACAATCGGGTAGACGATTTTCTGAACGAGGGAAAGGCTTTGCAAATCTGCAGCGCAGAGGGTCTTGGGAGTCCTAGTTCCAGGTTGTTTCAAGATTAACATGCAGGTCCATCCGATGGTTCGGAAGGCAAATGCGGTGTCGGCATTCATTTCAAGCGGGCGAGGAAACAGGAGCGGGGACGTGCTGCCGAGGCCGCGTCAGGCTCTGGTCTGACCACAGGTGGAATATTGGGAGCAGTTTTGTGCCGTGTACCGAAGGAAGGGATGCGCTGGTGTTGGGACGGAGTCTAGAGAAGGTTTCCCCTGGGTTTGTCACATGAGGTCTCTGGGTCTGTGCCCGATGGTGTTTCGAAAGGTAAGGCGGGATCTGACCGAAGCTTACAAGCTACTGGGGGGCCTGGTCAGAGTGGTTGTGAAGAAGATGGTCCCACTAGTAGGCGAGACGAGGACCTGGAAGTACAGCCTCAGGGTGAAGGGTCGCCCCTTCAGGCCGAGATGAGGTTGCATTTAAGACAGAGATGGAGAGGTTCAAAGTTTGGGAGAAGATTTGTAGCTCGGGTGCTCGTTGTTGTGGTTCTGTTCGCCGAGCTGGGAATTTGTGTTTGTGCCGAGCTAGGTGACATCGTCAGTGCTTGGGAGCCTCCTGTGAAGCGCTTCTGTGATGTTTCCTCCGGCGTTTGTAGTGATTTGTACCTGCCGCTTCCGGTTATCAGTTCCAGTTGTTTGATTAGATTAGATTACTTACAATGTGGAAACAGGCCCTTCGGCCCAACAAGTCCACACCGACCCGCCGAAGCGCAACACCACGGGCAATTTAGCATGGCCAATTCACCTGACCCGCACATCTTTGGACTGTGGGAGGAAACCGGAGTACCCGGAGGAAACCCACGCAGACACGGGGAGAATGTGCAAACTCCACACAGTCTGTCGCCTGAGTTGGGAATTGAACCCGGGTCTCTGGCGTTGTGAGGCAGCAGTGCTAACCACGGTGCAACCGTGCCGCCCACACAGTGTCCGCTGCAGTGGCCGGTATATTGGGTCCAGGTCGATGTGGATTCATTATTGAATGAATCTGTGGATGAGTGCCATGCCTCTAGGAATTCCCTGGCTGTTCTCTGTTTGGCTTGTCCTATAATAGTAGTGCTTCACAGAAGCGCTTCACAGAGATAGAGAGGCTCTTGATTATAAGGGGATCAAGGGTCGTGGGGAGAGGGCAGGAGAATCGGGGTTGAGAAAGCAGTTGTTTCCCAGAGGGTGGCGGCGGTCTGGAATGCACTGCTTGGGAGGGTAGCGAGGCGGGGAACCTCAAAACCTTGAAAAACTACTTGGATGAGCACTGGAAATGTCATAACTTTTCCTGGCTACGGACCAAGTGCTGGAAAGTGGGACTAGAGCAGACTTAGAGTAGCTTTGTCAGTGCGGACTCGGAGGGCCAGAAGGCCTCTTCTGTACTGTGTGACTGTGTGGGGAAGCTTTCTGATTCCCATCTGTTGATTGAGGCCGCGCTACTGATGCTTCCTGATGCGGAGCAGCCGGATGGATCCAAGTGGGCATTGAAGGTGAGAGGGTGGGAGAGAGCTTCGGAGCCTCCGTCCGTTTGGTTCAGGTTCCGTCTCGTCCTGATGCATGCATCGATGTAGGTGCTCAGTGGTTACCGATAGAGTGAAGGTGCAGTTGATCACTGACTCCACGCGTGGTGCTGCAGGTTGTAATGTCTAGACGAAAACAGAACTCGCTGCAACCTTCGGGAGAAGGGTCACTGGACTCGAAGCGTTAATTCTGCTTTCTCTCCACAGAAGCTGAGGTTTTGCTTACTGGGTGTTTTGCTTTATTTTGCATTTTAGACCTTGCTTTTTGATTGCACGGCTGCTATCAAACCATTAGCTTGCTGTTAGCGCTGCAATTAGCACTCTTGAATCTTGATTTGCAATTCTAAGGAAGCAGACTGAATTGGAATGTTTGGAGCGGGAGCCGAACCAATAAAGGCTGATTTGCTGTAAATTGATCTTCACATCCCTGGTCGTGCTGTTCATTTGCACGAGGTGGGTTGGGGGATGGGAGTTCACATTTTCCAAGACAAGATGGGTTAGTCTGTAAGAGTTTCTGTTTGTAAAGGTGAGCCGAGATTTCCTGGCAGTGAGATTTTTCGGTCAGAATTCGAACCTGCTCCAATCATTTGCCTTGTGGGGAGGCAGGGACTTTTCACATTGGTAACAGCCTGAGGCAAAGTCTTGGAAACAAGAGCATTTTATTCTTTACGGCCTTGCAAGAACGGGCGTTTCGCTCAAGCAATCAGGCTAGCAAAAGCGCGCCAAAACAAAGCATGTAAGCATTCTTATTCAGTTTGCAAGTTGCGGAATCACGCCTCCCTTTTCCCATCCTATCATAAGCCGATTTACCTGACTTGTTTTTCTCTAATTTTCCTGATCTGACTACCCTGCTGTCCTTGTCCTTGTCTGTTACAGCCTGTCTGTTATTTTAGCCAGTTCCCCTTATCATACTATAAGCTTATTGTGAGATGCCCCTACTGCTTCTTTTGTGGTCAGCCACAACACTTCAAAGTTATTTCTTAGTTTAAAACTATTTCTTAAACAAAAACCTCTATATTCGTTAAAATCTTAGCCTTAAGTATACCGCAAGAATCCCGCGACCGTTTGTGTAATGTTCCCCTTCCCCTCCCCCTACAACATGGTGGGCCGAAGGGCCTGTACTGTGCTGTACTGTTCTATGTTCTAACTGCAGGCACATCCACACACACACACGCACACACATCAAAGACATGGAGGGCTCGGCTGAATCTACTGCTCTCTTCTCTGCCTGTCACATTTCATCGAGCTAGTGTCCTAGGCCCAAGCATCTTCAGCGAGTGGTTAGAATATGCAGTGCACTGCCTGAGAGAGAGGGTGCTGGAGGCAGATTCAATGGTGACTTTGGTCGGAGGGTCGGATACTTATCTGAAGAGAGGGCGAGTGGGACTGGGGAAGTTGCTCGTGCAGAGAGCTGATGCAGACATGACAGGCTGAATGTCTCATTCAATGCGTGCAGTTCTGCAGTTGGTTACCACCTCCTCAAGTCACGTCAGCTTAGCCCTGACCCACCTGATTGGTGAGATACTGACAATCTCTACATGACCATGAGGCAGTGCTTCACTGACAGGGGAAAAAAAGCAACTGCTGTAAACGGATCTGCTGCTCTAGTTAGAAATCCTGGGAGGACTACGGCGACAGGGAAACTGTCAGCAGTGATCTACAAGTCTTTGAACAGAATCAAGCTGATTGAAAACATGGAGGACAAATGGGACTTGAGGCAGTCCGCGGTATTGTAGTTATCGCTTCTCGGCCTTTTGGCTAAGATCAAGTGTAGTATCTGTTCTTATCAGTTTAATATCTGATACGTCCCTTATCTGGGGACCATATATTAAATTGATTTTTGGAGCAGGGAGATGGAATAGGGGCTTGCTCCGTCCACTCCACGCATCGACCTGGTATTGCAGTACCTCCGGGAACGGTGCACCCCTCATCTATAAATCTAAAAACAGCTTCATGTTTATAGCACAGGCTTTCGGTGCTTCATTTCTCACACCTCGCATCCAGCCGGGCGTGAGTCGATTCAAACTCGTCTGTTCTAAGGTAGCTGTTCAGCTCCCGCTCCCTATCCTTCTCTCGCCGTCTCTGTCTCTTGCGCACCTTGACACTTGCTCTCAATGTCATCCCCTCACCCCTGCTGCGTGCTGCACCGTCCCGCCAACGCCGGACCCCGATCACACCACATGGTGTCAGAATTTGGGAGTTGCAGCAACCGTAGCTGCCCACCAGCTTTTCCTACTCGCGAGCGACATTTCAGAAAAACAAGAGAAGGTCAACTGTGCTACGTTGCTGCATGCTGCTGGGGATGAAGCTATCTAGGGGTTCAGTCGTTTTGATTTTGATGACTTGAAAGAGAGATTTCGAGAACACTGTGAGCTAGGACAAAAATAATCGGGACGTATTTAAGGCACATGCTTTTCATCAGAGTGCAAGGGCAGGCGGAATCGATAGGTACGTATGTGACTGACCGGAAAAACGAGGCAAAGGACTGTGAGTTTCAGCCACTTTCCGATTCACTGAGCCGCGACAGAATCGTGTGTGCTATCACGACTGACTGAGTCAGAGGCAGGTTACTCAGAGAGTCAATTCTCACTGGGAAAAGCAAAGAGACAGCACTAACTCGACAACAGCACGTGAGAAAACGTAGAACAAACAAACCAATGTTTGCTGACCGGAACTGGCCTGGAAAGATAATAAGGCAGGTAGGAGCACTGCAGATTATCCGGCACCTGGGCTGTGTACGCAGGGACTGGCACAACACCCCCTTGCCTTCTTTTGCACTACTTTGCTGCCTCAGCCAGAACTGGCAGCATTCTAAGTCAGTCTCACACAAGCAGCGTGGGCCAGCTGTCTGTGACAACAAATTCCAAAGACTCACAACCCTCTGAGAGAAGACGTTTCTCCTGATCTCACTCTTAAATTGGTGCCTCTTTATTCTGTTCAGTTCTAGACACTCCCATGAGGGAAAATGTCCTCTCAGCATTTACCCTGTCGAGCCACGTAAGAATCCAATATGTTTCAATAAGATTGTGTCTCATTCATTTCAACTCAGGATCTACACTCATCTGGAGGTAGGGTTTACCGGGCTCAATTTTACTGAAAAGCTGACCTCCGGCTAGTTCAGCAAATAGGTCGTTGAGCAAAGGGAAAGGAAACCGCCTAGCACACACCAGCAGGTGAACTGTTGCAGCATGATATTGCGGCTCCGGAACTCAATCCCTCTACGAATGAAACCCAACAGCCTTCTTAACAGCACTATCCACCTGGGGGTGGCAACTTTCAGGGATCTATGTACATGGGACTCCAAGATCCCTCTGCACATCCACACTACCAATAATCTTTCCATCGACCCAGTACTCTGCCTTCCAGTTATTCTTCCCAAAGTGCATCACCTCACATTTAGCTGCATTGAACTCCATTTGCCACCTCTCAGCCCGATTCTGCAGTTTGTCCAAGTCCCCCTGCAACCTGTAACATTCTTCCACACTGACCACTACTCCACCGACTTTAGCGTCGTCTGCAAATTTACTAATCCATCCACCTATGTTATGCCTGCGTCTAAGTCATTTATAAAAATGACAAACAGCAGTGGTCCCAAAACAGACCCTTGTGGCACACCACTAGTAACCGGACTCCAGGCTGAATATTTTCCATCAACCACCACTCGCTGCCTCCTTTCAGAAAGCCAGTTTCTAAGCCAAACTGCTAAATCACCCTCAATTCCATGCCTCTGCATTTTCTCCAACAGCTTATCAAAGGCTCCAGGCGTCCTGCCTGTCCACCCCATTGAAAACAATAGCGTGCTTCTTTAGAATTCTTGATCGGTCACTCAGAATTTTGACACTCAGTTGAGTTTGATTCTGTCCAACTACATTCTTGCCCATAAAGCTGTAAGATTTCCTTTGATGACGCGCAGGCTGTGTCTTCAGACTCACCGTATAACTGAACGTACCCACTGTGAAAGCACCACTTCACCTGTGTGTGTTCCTCGCGCAGTTTCTGAAGGTTGCAGCGCAACGTGACTCAGCCGTATCAACGAAACCGGTGTCCACCTCCATTCTTACCGGTTTGCCGTTCAGTAAGGGAGCGACCGGGGCGTCGGCAGGTATCGCCAGTATCTGTAACCACAACACCTCATTGGTTTGTGCGTCAGGGCTTTTGTCTTCTTGCCCTTTTTGTACCATTTAGGATTTCTTCCTGTACTTTCGCTGCAGGTTATTGGTACTTTCACCCCCGAGCGCACCCACTTAGTATATTCTTTTTTAATGCTGCAGTTTCTGCACACAGCTTCTTTCTACCAGCAATTTGCTGCTGCCTGACATGTGTTTCCACAGCAGTGGCAGTTTTGTGTCTGCGTTGGTGCTTGTCCCTGGGCCACCATTTTGTGAACTCTCAGCCACCATTTTGTGAGGTGTTGACCTTCCTTGGCTGCGAGTTCCATCACGGTTGCCATTCCCAGCACTTTCATTTAAGTGTAGTCACCTTTGCGTCAGTAATCTCTTCTGGATCGCTTCACATCTTGCGGCAGGCTGCTACAAAAGGTAGAGTCTCGCGGGATCTGAGGTGAGCCGGCTAGCTGGATACAAAGCCAGCTCGGTCACAGAAGACAGAGAGTAGCGGTGGAAGCGCATTTTTCGGAAAGGGGATCAGTAACTAGTGGTATCCCGCAGGGCACAGTGCTAGGACCTTTGTTGTTTGTGACGTGTAAATAAATGATCTGTATAAACAGCTGTACAAAACTCCAGTTAGGCTACAATCGGGATACCGCGCGCAGTGCTGTTCGGCACACTCACTGCCAGAAGGACGTGGATGCTTTGGAGAGGGTGCAGAGAAGGTTTACCAGGACCTTGCCTGCCCTGGAGTGCTTCTGTTGTGAGGAGAGGTTGAATAAACTTGGGATTGTTGTCACTGCAAAGGCGGAAGCTGAGGGGCGACCCGATAGGGGTCGACAGCATACTGAGAGGCATCGGAAGGGTGGCGAGTCAGTGGGTACAGGTTCACGGTGAGAGGGGGAAAGTGAGAAGGGAGAAGTGCGGAGAAAGGTTTTCACATAGGGGATGGTGGGTGTCTGGAACGCGTTGCCAGTCGAAGCGCTGGAAGCAGGCACGTTAGGAACGTTTCAGGCTCACCTTGTTGGACACGTGAACGGGAGGCGGAACGGCGGGACTGAAACCGCGTCTGGGCAACAGGTAGCACGCCCAAACAAGGAGTAGGAATCGGCACAGGCTCGCTGGGCCCTGTGTCATCGATCCGACGGTGCCAAAGTCTCCGGCCACGTGTACAACTGTGGTGAATTTCCGCAAATACCTTGTAGACGGGGCTGTGACAGGGACCTTATTGGGGTGTCCACGATAATGGGGGCCACGGAGGGCACTTTTGCTGAGTTTGCAGATGGCACAAAGATAGCTAGAGGGACAGGTAGTTTTGAGGAAATGGGCAGGCTGCAGAAGAGCGTGGACACGTTGGGCGAGTGGGGAAAAGAAGTGACCAAGTGTGCGTAATTGCACTTTGGTAGCAAGAACAATCGGGTAGACGATTTTCTGAACGAGGGAAAGGCTTTGCAAATCTGCAGCGCAGAGGGTCTTGGGAGTCCTAGTTCCAGGTTGTTTCAAGATTAACATGCAGGTCCATCCGATGGTTCGGAAGGCAAATGCGGTGTCGGCATTCATTTCAAGCGGGCGAGGAAACAGGAGCGGGGACGTGCTGCCGAGGCCGCGTCAGGCTCTGGTCTGACCACAGGTGGAATATTGGGAGCAGTTTTGTGCCGTGTACCGAAGGAAGGGATGCGCTGGTGTTGGGACGGAGTCTAGAGAAGGTTTCCCCTGGGTTTGTCACATGAGGTCTCTGGGTCTGTGCCCGATGGTGTTTCGAAAGGTAAGGCGGGATCTGACCGAAGCTTACAAGCTACTGGGGGGCCTGGTCAGAGTGGTTGTGAAGAAGATGGTCCCACTAGTAGGCGAGACGAGGACCTGGAAGTACAGCCTCAGGGTGAAGGGTCGCCCCTTCAGGCCGAGATGAGGTTGCATTTAAGACAGAGATGGAGAGGTTCAAAGTTTGGGAGAAGATTTGTAGCTCGGGTGCTCGTTGTTGTGGTTCTGTTCGCCGAGCTGGGAATTTGTGTTTGTGCCGAGCTAGGTGACATCGTCAGTGCTTGGGAGCCTCCTGTGAAGCGCTTCTGTGATGTTTCCTCCGGCGTTTGTAGTGATTTGTACCTGCCGCTTCCGGTTATCAGTTCCAGTTGTTTGATTAGATTAGCTTACTTACAATGTGGAAACAGGCCCTTCGGCCCAACAAGTCCACACCGACCCGCCGAAGCGCAACACCACGGGCAATTTAGCATGGCCAATTCACCTGACCCGCACATCTTTGGACTGTGGGAGGAAACCGGAGTACCCGGAGGAAACCCACGCAGACACGGGGAGAATGTGCAAACTCCACACAGTCTGTCGCCTGAGTTGGGAATTGAACCCGGGTCTCTGGCGTTGTGAGGCAGCAGTGCTAACCACGGTGCAACCGTGCCGCCCACACAGTGTCCGCTGCAGTGGCCGGTATATTGGGTCCAGGTCGATGTGGATTCATTATTGAATGAATCTGTGGATGAGTGCCATGCCTCTAGGAATTCCCTGGCTGTTCTCTGTTTGGCTTGTCCTATAATAGTAGTGCTTCACAGAAGCGCTTCACAGAGATAGAGAGGCTCTTGATTATAAGGGGATCAAGGGTCGTGGGGAGAGGGCAGGAGAATCGGGGTTGAGAAAGCAGTTGTTTCCCAGAGGGTGGCGGCGGTCTGGAATGCACTGCTTGGGAGGGTAGCGAGGCGGGGAACCTCAAAACCTTGAAAAACTACTTGGATGAGCACTGGAAATGTCATAACTTTTCCTGGCTACGGACCAAGTGCTGGAAAGTGGGACTAGAGCAGACTTAGAGTAGCTTTGTCAGTGCGGACTCGGAGGGCCAGAAGGCCTCTTCTGTACTGTGTGACTGTGTGGGGAAGCTTTCTGATTCCCATCTGTTGATTGAGGCCGCGCTACTGATGCTTCCTGATGCGGAGCAGCCGGATGGATCCAAGTGGGCATTGAAGGTGAGAGGGTGGGAGAGAGCTTCGGAGCCTCCGTCCGTTTGGTTCAGGTTCCGTCTCGTCCTGATGCATGCATCGATGTAGGTGCTCAGTGGTTACCGATAGAGTGAAGGTGCAGTTGATCACTGACTCCACGCGTGGTGCTGCAGGTTGTAATGTCTAGACGAAAACAGAACTCGCTGCAACCTTCGGGAGAAGGGTCACTGGACTCGAAGCGTTAATTCTGCTTTCTCTCCACAGAAGCTGAGGTTTTGCTTACTGGGTGTTTTGCTTTATTTTGCATTTTAGACCTTGCTTTTTGATTGCACGGCTGCTATCAAACCATTAGCTTGCTGTTAGCGCTGCAATTAGCACTCTTGAATCTTGATTTGCAATTCTAAGGAAGCAGACTGAATTGGAATGTTTGGAGCGGGAGCCGAACCAATAAAGGCTGATTTGCTGTAAATTGATCTTCACATCCCTGGTCGTGCTGTTCATTTGCACGAGGTGGGTTGGGGGATGGGAGTTCACATTTTCCAAGACAAGATGGGTTAGTCTGTAAGAGTTTCTGTTTGTAAAGGTGAGCCGAGATTTCCTGGCAGTGAGATTTTTCGGTCAGAATTCGAACCTGCTCCAATCATTTGCCTTGTGGGGAGGCAGGGACTTTTCACATTGGTAACAGCCTGAGGCAAAGTCTTGGAAACAAGAGCATTTTATTCTTTACGGCCTTGCAAGAACGGGCGTTTCGCTCAAGCAATCAGGCTAGCAAAAGCGCGCCAAAACAAAGCATGTAAGCATTCTTATTCAGTTTGCAAGTTGCGGAATCACGCCTCCCTTTTCCCATCCTATCATAAGCCGATTTACCTGACTTGTTTTTCTCTAATTTTCCTGATCTGACTACCCTGCTGTCCTTGTCCTTGTCTGTTACAGCCTGTCTGTTATTTTAGCCAGTTCCCCTTATCATACTATAAGCTTATTGTGAGATGCCCCTACTGCTTCTTTTGTGGTCAGCCACAACACTTCAAAGTTATTTCTTAGTTTAAAACTATTTCTTAAACAAAAACCTCTATATTCGTTAAAATCTTAGCCTTAAGTATACCGCAAGAATCCCGCGACCGTTTGTGTAATGTTCCCCTTCCCCTCCCCCTACAACATGGTGGGCCGAAGGGCCTGTACTGTGCTGTACTGTTCTATGTTCTAACTGCAGGCACATCCACACACACACACGCACACACATCAAAGACATGGAGGGCTCGGCTGAATCTACTGCTCTCTTCTCTGCCTGTCACATTTCATCGAGCTAGTGTCCTAGGCCCAAGCATCTTCAGCGAGTGGTTAGAATATGCAGTGCACTGCCTGAGAGAGAGGGTGCTGGAGGCAGATTCAATGGTGACTTTGGTCGGAGGGTCGGATACTTATCTGAAGAGAGGGCGAGTGGGACTGGGGAAGTTGCTCGTGCAGAGAGCTGATGCAGACATGACAGGCTGAATGTCTCATTCAATGCGTGCAGTTCTGCAGTTGGTTACCACCTCCTCAAGTCACGTCAGCTTAGCCCTGACCCACCTGATTGGTGAGATACTGACAATCTCTACATGACCATGAGGCAGTGCTTCACTGACAGGGGAAAAAAAGCAACTGCTGTAAACGGATCTGCTGCTCTAGTTAGAAATCCTGGGAGGACTACGGCGACAGGGAAACTGTCAGCAGTGATCTACAAGTCTTTGAACAGAATCAAGCTGATTGAAAACATGGAGGACAAATGGGACTTGAGGCAGTCCGCGGTATTGTAGTTATCGCTTCTCGGCCTTTTGGCTAAGATCAAGTGTAGTATCTGTTCTTATCAGTTTAATATCTGATACGTCCCTTATCTGGGGACCATATATTAAATTGATTTTTGGAGCAGGGAGATGGAATAGGGGCTTGCTCCGTCCACTCCACGCATCGACCTGGTATTGCAGTACCTCCGGGAACGGTGCACCCCTCATCTATAAATCTAAAAACAGCTTCATGTTTATAGCACAGGCTTTCGGTGCTTCATTTCTCACACCTCGCATCCAGCCGGGCGTGAGTCGATTCAAACTCGTCTGTTCTAAGGTAGCTGTTCAGCTCCCGCTCCCTATCCTTCTCTCGCCGTCTCTGTCTCTTGCGCACCTTGACACTTGCTCTCAATGTCATCCCCTCACCCCTGCTGCGTGCTGCACCGTCCCGCCAACGCCGGACCCCGATCACACCACATGGTGTCAGAATTTGGGAGTTGCAGCAACCGTAGCTGCCCACCAGCTTTTCCTACTCGCGAGCGACATTTCAGAAAAACAAGAGAAGGTCAACTGTGCTACGTTGCTGCATGCTGCTGGGGATGAAGCTATCTAGGGGTTCAGTCGTTTTGATTTTGATGACTTGAAAGAGAGATTTCGAGAACACTGTGAGCTAGGACAAAAATAATCGGGACGTATTTAAGGCACATGCTTTTCATCAGAGTGCAAGGGCAGGCGGAATCGATAGGTACGTATGTGACTGACCGGAAAAACGAGGCAAAGGACTGTGAGTTTCAGCCACTTTCCGATTCACTGAGCCGCGACAGAATCGTGTGTGCTATCACGACTGACTGAGTCAGAGGCAGGTTACTCAGAGAGTCAATTCTCACTGGGAAAAGCAAAGAGACAGCACTAACTCGACAACAGCACGTGAGAAAACGTAGAACAAACAAACCAATGTTTGCTGACCGGAACTGGCCTGGAAAGATAATAAGGCAGGTAGGAGCACTGCAGATTATCCGGCACCTGGGCTGTGTACGCAGGGACTGGCACAACACCCCCTTGCCTTCTTTTGCACTACTTTGCTGCCTCAGCCAGAACTGGCAGCATTCTAAGTCAGTCTCACACAAGCAGCGTGGGCCAGCTGTCTGTGACAACAAATTCCAAAGACTCACAACCCTCTGAGAGAAGACGTTTCTCCTGATCTCACTCTTAAATTGGTGCCTCTTTATTCTGTTCAGTTCTAGACACTCCCATGAGGGAAAATGTCCTCTCAGCATTTACCCTGTCGAGCCACGTAAGAATCCAATATGTTTCAATAAGATTGTGTCTCATTCATTTCAACTCAGGATCTACACTCATCTGGAGGTAGGGTTTACCGGGCTCAATTTTACTGAAAAGCTGACCTCCGGCTAGTTCAGCAAATAGGTCGTTGAGCAAAGGGAAAGGAAACCGCCTAGCACACACCAGCAGGTGAACTGTTGCAGCATGATATTGCGGCTCCGGAACTCAATCCCTCTACGAATGAAACCCAACAGCCTTCTTAACAGCACTATCCACCTGGGGGTGGCAACTTTCAGGGATCTATGTACATGGGACTCCAAGATCCCTCTGCACATCCACACTACCAATAATCTTTCCATCGACCCAGTACTCTGCCTTCCAGTTATTCTTCCCAAAGTGCATCACCTCACATTTAGCTGCATTGAACTCCATTTGCCACCTCTCAGCCCGATTCTGCAGTTTGTCCAAGTCCCCCTGCAACCTGTAACATTCTTCCACACTGACCACTACTCCACCGACTTTAGCGTCGTCTGCAAATTTACTAATCCATCCACCTATGTTATGCCTGCGTCTAAGTCATTTATAAAAATGACAAACAGCAGTGGTCCCAAAACAGACCCTTGTGGCACACCACTAGTAACCGGACTCCAGGCTGAATATTTTCCATCAACCACCACTCGCTGCCTCCTTTCAGAAAGCCAGTTTCTAAGCCAAACTGCTAAATCACCCTCAATTCCATGCCTCTGCATTTTCTCCAACAGCTTATCAAAGGCTCCAGGCGTCCTGCCTGTCCACCCCATTGAAAACAATAGCGTGCTTCTTTAGAATTCTTGATCGGTCACTCAGAATTTTGACACTCAGTTGAGTTTGATTCTGTCCAACTACATTCTTGCCCATAAAGCTGTAAGATTTCCTTTGATGACGCGCAGGCTGTGTCTTCAGACTCACCGTATAACTGAACGTACCCACTGTGAAAGCACCACTTCACCTGTGTGTGTTCCTCGCGCAGTTTCTGAAGGTTGCAGCGCAACGTGACTCAGCCGTATCAACGAAACCGGTGTCCACCTCCATTCTTACCGGTTTGCCGTTCAGTAAGGGAGCGACCGGGGCGTCGGCAGGTATCGCCAGTATCTGTAACCACAACACCTCATTGGTTTGTGCGTCAGGGCTTTTGTCTTCTTGCCCTTTTTGTACCATTTAGGATTTCTTCCTGTACTTTCGCTGCAGGTTATTGGTACTTTCACCCCCGAGCGCACCCACTTAGTATATTCTTTTTTAATGCTGCAGTTTCTGCACACAGCTTCTTTCTACCAGCAATTTGCTGCTGCCTGACATGTGTTTCCACAGCAGTGGCAGTTTTGTGTCTGCGTTGGTGCTTGTCCCTGGGCCACCATTTTGTGAACTCTCAGCCACCATTTTGTGAGGTGTTGACCTTCCTTGGCTGCGAGTTCCATCACGGTTGCCATTCCCAGCACTTTCATTTAAGTGTAGTCACCTTTGCGTCAGTAATCTCTTCTGGATCGCTTCACATCTTGCGGCAGGCTGCTACAAAAGGTAGAGTCTCGCGGGATCTGAGGTGAGCCGGCTAGCTGGATACAAAGCCAGCTCGGTCACAGAAGACAGAGAGTAGCGGTGGAAGCGCATTTTTCGGAAAGGGGATCAGTAACTAGTGGTATCCCGCAGGGCACAGTGCTAGGACCTTTGTTGTTACATAGAACATAGAAGGATACAGCGCAGTACAGGCCCTTCGGCCCTCGATGTTGCGCCGACCGAATCCTACCTAACCTATACTAGCCCAATAACTTCCAAATGCCTATCCAATGCCCGCTTAAATGACCATAAAGAAGGAGAGTTCACCACTGATACGGGCAGGGCATTCCATGAACTCACAACCCGCTGTGTGAAGAATCTACCCCTAACATCTGTCCTATACCTACCACCCCTTAATTTAAAGCTATGTCCCCTAGTAACACCTGACTCCATTAGCGGTAAAAGGTTCTTAGTATCTACCCTATCTAAACCCCTAATCATCTTATACACTTCTATCAGATCTCCCCTAAACCTTCTCTTCTCCAATGAGAACAGCCCCAAGTGCCTCAGCCTTTCCTCATAAGATTTTCCTACCATTCCAGGCAACATCCTGGTAAACCTCCTCTGCACTCGTTCTAAAGCTTCCACATCCTTCCTATAGTATGGCGACCAGAACTGCACACAATACTCCAGATGAGGCCGCACCAGAGTCTTATACAACTGCAACATGACCTCAGGACTCCGGAACTCAATTCCTCTGCCAATAAAGCCCAGTACACCATATGCCTTCCTCACAGCACTATTTACCTGGGTGGCAACTTTCAGAGATCTGTGTACATGGACACCAAGATCCCTCTGCTCATCCACACTACCAAGTAGCCTACCATTAGCCCAGTAATCCATCATCTTGTTATTCCTACCAAAGTGAACGACTTCGCACTTAGCTACATTGAATTCCATTTGCCACATTTCCGCCCAGCTCTGCAACTTATCTATATCCCGCTGTAACCTACCACTTCCTTCCTCACTATCCACAACTCCACCGACTTTTGTGTCATCCGCAAACTTGCTTACCCAGCTTTCAAGTCCTTCCTCTAGATCATTTATAAAGATAACAAAAAGCAATGGTCCCAAAACAGATCCTTGTGGTACACCGCTAGTAACTGCGCTCCAAGATGAACATAATCCATCAACTACTACCCTCTGTCTCCTTCCAGCCAGCCAATTCCTAATCCAAACCTCTAATGTATCCTCAATGCCATACCTCCGAAGTTTTAGCATTAGCCTACCATGGGGAACCTTATCGAACGCCTTACTAAAATCCATATACACAACATCTACTGCTTTACCCTCATCCACTTCCTTGGTCACCTTCTCAAAGAACTCAATAAGGTTTGTGAGGCACGACCTGCCCTTCACAAAACCATGCTGGCTATCCCTGATCACGTTATTCCTACCCAGATGTTCATAAATCTTATCCCTTACCATTCTCTCCAAGACTTTGCCCACCACTGAAGTCAGACTCACTGGCCTATAGTTGCTAGGGCTATCCCTACTCCCTTTCTTGAACAATGGGACCACATTCGCTATCCTCCAGTCCTCTGGTACTATTCCTGTTGACAACGATGACATAAAAATCCAGGCCAATGGCTCTGCTATCTCCTCCCTAGCTTCCCATAGGATCCTGGGGTAAATGCCATCAGGCCCAGGAGACTTATCTATATTCATCCTTTCCAATATTCCCAAAACCTCTTCCCTGCATATTTCCAGGGCATCCATTCTAATTATTTGTGATTCCATATTCACATCAGCAACAGTGTCCTGTTCCTGAGTGAATACTGATGAAAAGTACTGATTTAATGTCTCTCCAATCTCCTCCGCCTCCACACACAACTTCCCACTACTATCCTTGACTGGACCGATACCTACCCTAGTCATCCTTTTATTCTTGACATACCTATAGAAAGCCTTTGGGTTTTCCCTAATCCTACCAGCTAAAGACTTTTCATGTCCCCTTCTCGCTTTTCTTAACTCCCTCTTTAGCTCCTTCCTGGCTACCTTATAACTCTCAATCGCCCCTACTGAACCTTCACGCCTCATCTTTACATATGCCGCCTTCTTCCCTTTCACAAGGGACTCCAATTCCTTACTAAACCACGGCTGCCTCACAAGGCCCTTTACACCATGCCTGACTGGTACATACCTATCGAGGACACGCAGTAGCTGCTCCTTGAACACTCCCCACATCTCATTAGTGTTCTTCTCTTGAAGCCTGTTTTTCCAATCCACACATCCTAAGTCATGCCTCACTGCATCATAATTTCCCTGCCCCCAGCTATAGCTCTTGCCCTGCGGCACACGATTATCCCTCTCCATCACTAAAGTAAAAGTCACCGAGTTGTGGTCACTGTCCCCGAAGTGCTCACCTACCTCCAAGTCCAACACCTGGCCTGGTTCATTACCTAGAACCAAATCCAATATAGCCTCCCCTCTTGTTGGCCTGTCGACATATTGTGTCAGGAAACCCTCCTGCACACATTGTACAAACACCGACCCATCTAATGAACTCGAGCTATAGCTCTCCCAGTCAATATCTGGGAAGTTAAAGTCCCCCATAACAACCACCCTGCTACCTTCACTCTTTTCCTGAATCATCCTCGCAATATTATCCTCTACTTCTCTAGGACTATTAGGAGGCCTGTAGAAAACACCTAACAGGGTGACCTCACCTTTCCTATTTCTAACCTCAGCCCAAACTACCTCAGATGGCAAGTCCTCTTCCATCGTCCATTCCACTGCTGTGATACTGTCTTTGACAAGTAATGCCACGCCTCCCCCTTTTTTACCCCCATGTCTGATCCTACTAAAACATTTGAACCCTGGAACGTGCAACAGCCATTCTTGTCCCTGTTCTACCCACGTCTCTGTAATGGCCACAACATCGAAGTCCCAGGTACCAACCCACGCTGCAAGTTCACCTACCTTATTCCTTATACTTCTGGCATTGAAGTATACACACTTCAATCCACCTTTCTGGTTACAGTCACCCTCCTTAGAGATCGCTGCATTATTCCTAACCTCCCTACACTCAAGGTCCTGTACCCTAAAGCTACAGTCCTGGTTCCCATGCCCCCGCGGAGTTAGTTTAAACCCTCCCAAAGAGCACTAGCAAACCTCCCCCCAAGGATACTGGTGCCCCTCAGGTTCAAGTGTAGACCATCCTTTTTATAGAGGTCCCACCTTCCCCAGAAAGGACCCCAGTTATCCAGAAACCGGAATCCCTCCCTCCTGCACCATCCCTGTAGCCACGCATTTAACTGCTCTCTCTCCCTGTTCCTCGACTCTCTATCACGTGGCACGGGTAACAAACCAGAGACTACAACTCTGTTTGTTCTAACTCTGAGCTTCCAACCTAGCTCCCTGAAAGCCTGCCTTACATCCTCACCCTTCTTCCTACCTATATCGTTGGTGCCAACGTGGACCACGATCTGGGGCTGCTCCCCCTCCCCCTTAAGGACCCGGAAAACACGATCAGCGACATCACGTACCCTTGCACCTGGGAGGCAACATACCAAACGTGAGTCCCTGTCGCCCCCACAAAACCGTCTGTCTGTACCCCTCACTATCGAGTCCCCAAGAACAATCGCTCTACCTTTCTCCACCCTTCCCTTCTGAGCAACGGGGCCAGGCTCCGTGCCAGAGGCCTGAACCTCGTTGCTTGCCCCTGGTAAGTCATCCCCCCCACAAGTATCCAAAACGGTATACTTGTTCTTGAGGGGAATGACCGCAGGGGGTCCCTGCACTGGCTTCCTCCTCCCACTCCCCCTCACTGTCACCCATCTATCTTGAACTTTCGGAGTAACTACTTGCCTATAGCTCCGATCTATGACCTCCTCTGCCTCCCGAATGATCCGCAGTTCATCCAACTCCAGCTCCAGTTCCCTAACACGGGTTTGGAGGAGCTGGAGATGGGTGCACTTCTTGCAAGTGTACTCAGCAGGGACGCTGATGGCTTCCCTCACCTCATACATGTTGCAAGAGGAACATTGCCCTCTCTGCACTGCCATCCCTCTAAAAGTAAGCTTTCCTTAAAAAAAAACAAAAACCAACTAAACCTAAAGAAACAAACAAGGAAAATGCAGCACTTACCCGCTAGTCACAATTGGTCTTATTATTAGGTTAGAGGAGGTGGAAGGGTGGGAGGCACTACTCGTGTAGTGCCTCGGGTGACTCGCCTACGCGTTTAAATAAGGGGAGAGAAAAAAAAAACCTTACCCAGGTAACCTAGCGCGCCTTCCGGGTCTGCTACCGCTTTTTTGAAGGAAAACTTTAAACTTTTAACTATTAAATAAACGACCAAACTTACCCACCAGCCGTCGCGAAGTCTTCCGAGAGACTGAGGCCTACAACTCGGAGCCCGCGTTTAAATAAGGGGAGAGAAAAAAAAACGTTTGTGACGTGTAAATAAATGATCTGTATAAACAGCTGTACAAAACTCCAGTTAGGCTACAATCGGGATACCGCGCGCAGTGCTGTTCGGCACACTCACTGCCAGAAGGACGTGGATGCTTTGGAGAGGGTGCAGAGAAGGTTTACCAGGACCTTGCCTGCCCTGGAGTGCTTCTGTTGTGAGGAGAGGTTGAATAAACTTGGGATTGTTGTCACTGCAAAGGCGGAAGCTGAGGGGCGACCCGATAGGGGTCGACAGCATACTGAGAGGCATCGGAAGGGTGGCGAGTCAGTGGGTACAGGTTCACGGTGAGAGGGGGAAAGTGAGAAGGGAGAAGTGCGGAGAAAGGTTTTCACATAGGGGATGGTGGGTGTCTGGAACGCGTTGCCAGTCGAAGCGCTGGAAGCAGGCACGTTAGGAACGTTTCAGGCTCACCTTGTTGGACACGTGAACGGGAGGCGGAACGGCGGGACTGAAACCGCGTCTGGGCAACAGGTAGCACGCCCAAACAAGGAGTAGGAATCGGCACAGGCTCGCTGGGCCCTGTGTCATCGATCCGACGGTGCCAAAGTCTCCGGCCACGTGTACAACTGTGGTGAATTTCCGCAAATACCTTGTAGACGGGGCTGTGACAGGGACCTTATTGGGGTGTCCACGATAATGGGGGCCACGGAGGGCACTTTTGCTGAGTTTGCAGATGGCACAAAGATAGCTAGAGGGACAGGTAGTTTTGAGGAAATGGGCAGGCTGCAGAAGAGCGTGGACACGTTGGGCGAGTGGGGAAAAGAAGTGACCAAGTGTGCGTAATTGCACTTTGGTAGCAAGAACAATCGGGTAGACGATTTTCTGAACGAGGGAAAGGCTTTGCAAATCTGCAGCGCAGAGGGTCTTGGGAGTCCTAGTTCCAGGTTGTTTCAAGATTAACATGCAGGTCCATCCGATGGTTCGGAAGGCAAATGCGGTGTCGGCATTCATTTCAAGCGGGCGAGGAAACAGGAGCGGGGACGTGCTGCCGAGGCCGCGTCAGGCTCTGGTCTGACCACAGGTGGAATATTGGGAGCAGTTTTGTGCCGTGTACCGAAGGAAGGGATGCGCTGGTGTTGGGACGGAGTCTAGAGAAGGTTTCCCCTGGGTTTGTCACATGAGGTCTCTGGGTCTGTGCCCGATGGTGTTTCGAAAGGTAAGGCGGGATCTGACCGAAGCTTACAAGCTACTGGGGGGCCTGGTCAGAGTGGTTGTGAAGAAGATGGTCCCACTAGTAGGCGAGACGAGGACCTGGAAGTACAGCCTCAGGGTGAAGGGTCGCCCCTTCAGGCCGAGATGAGGTTGCATTTAAGACAGAGATGGAGAGGTTCAAAGTTTGGGAGAAGATTTGTAGCTCGGGTGCTCGTTGTTGTGGTTCTGTTCGCCGAGCTGGGAATTTGTGTTTGTGCCGAGCTAGGTGACATCGTCAGTGCTTGGGAGCCTCCTGTGAAGCGCTTCTGTGATGTTTCCTCCGGCGTTTGTAGTGATTTGTACCTGCCGCTTCCGGTTATCAGTTCCAGTTGTTTGATTAGATTAGCTTACTTACAATGTGGAAACAGGCCCTTCGGCCCAACAAGTCCACACCGACCCGCCGAAGCGCAACACCACGGGCAATTTAGCATGGCCAATTCACCTGACCCGCACATCTTTGGACTGTGGGAGGAAACCGGAGTACCCGGAGGAAACCCACGCAGACACGGGGAGAATGTGCAAACTCCACACAGTCTGTCGCCTGAGTTGGGAATTGAACCCGGGTCTCTGGCGTTGTGAGGCAGCAGTGCTAACCACGGTGCAACCGTGCCGCCCACACAGTGTCCGCTGCAGTGGCCGGTATATTGGGTCCAGGTCGATGTGGATTCATTATTGAATGAATCTGTGGATGAGTGCCATGCCTCTAGGAATTCCCTGGCTGTTCTCTGTTTGGCTTGTCCTATAATAGTAGTGCTTCACAGAAGCGCTTCACAGAGATAGAGAGGCTCTTGATTATAAGGGGATCAAGGGTCGTGGGGAGAGGGCAGGAGAATCGGGGTTGAGAAAGCAGTTGTTTCCCAGAGGGTGGCGGCGGTCTGGAATGCACTGCTTGGGAGGGTAGCGAGGCGGGGAACCTCAAAACCTTGAAAAACTACTTGGATGAGCACTGGAAATGTCATAACTTTTCCTGGCTACGGACCAAGTGCTGGAAAGTGGGACTAGAGCAGACTTAGAGTAGCTTTGTCAGTGCGGACTCGGAGGGCCAGAAGGCCTCTTCTGTACTGTGTGACTGTGTGGGGAAGCTTTCTGATTCCCATCTGTTGATTGAGGCCGCGCTACTGATGCTTCCTGATGCGGAGCAGCCGGATGGATCCAAGTGGGCATTGAAGGTGAGAGGGTGGGAGAGAGCTTCGGAGCCTCCGTCCGTTTGGTTCAGGTTCCGTCTCGTCCTGATGCATGCATCGATGTAGGTGCTCAGTGGTTACCGATAGAGTGAAGGTGCAGTTGATCACTGACTCCACGCGTGGTGCTGCAGGTTGTAATGTCTAGACGAAAACAGAACTCGCTGCAACCTTCGGGAGAAGGGTCACTGGACTCGAAGCGTTAATTCTGCTTTCTCTCCACAGAAGCTGAGGTTTTGCTTACTGGGTGTTTTGCTTTATTTTGCATTTTAGACCTTGCTTTTTGATTGCACGGCTGCTATCAAACCATTAGCTTGCTGTTAGCGCTGCAATTAGCACTCTTGAATCTTGATTTGCAATTCTAAGGAAGCAGACTGAATTGGAATGTTTGGAGCGGGAGCCGAACCAATAAAGGCTGATTTGCTGTAAATTGATCTTCACATCCCTGGTCGTGCTGTTCATTTGCACGAGGTGGGTTGGGGGATGGGAGTTCACATTTTCCAAGACAAGATGGGTTAGTCTGTAAGAGTTTCTGTTTGTAAAGGTGAGCCGAGATTTCCTGGCAGTGAGATTTTTCGGTCAGAATTCGAACCTGCTCCAATCATTTGCCTTGTGGGGAGGCAGGGACTTTTCACATTGGTAACAGCCTGAGGCAAAGTCTTGGAAACAAGAGCATTTTATTCTTTACGGCCTTGCAAGAACGGGCGTTTCGCTCAAGCAATCAGGCTAGCAAAAGCGCGCCAAAACAAAGCATGTAAGCATTCTTATTCAGTTTGCAAGTTGCGGAATCACGCCTCCCTTTTCCCATCCTATCATAAGCCGATTTACCTGACTTGTTTTTCTCTAATTTTCCTGATCTGACTACCCTGCTGTCCTTGTCCTTGTCTGTTACAGCCTGTCTGTTATTTTAGCCAGTTCCCCTTATCATACTATAAGCTTATTGTGAGATGCCCCTACTGCTTCTTTTGTGGTCAGCCACAACACTTCAAAGTTATTTCTTAGTTTAAAACTATTTCTTAAACAAAAACCTCTATATTCGTTAAAATCTTAGCCTTAAGTATACCGCAAGAATCCCGCGACCGTTTGTGTAATGTTCCCCTTCCCCTCCCCCTACAACATGGTGGGCCGAAGGGCCTGTACTGTGCTGTACTGTTCTATGTTCTAACTGCAGGCACATCCACACACACACACGCACACACATCAAAGACATGGAGGGCTCGGCTGAATCTACTGCTCTCTTCTCTGCCTGTCACATTTCATCGAGCTAGTGTCCTAGGCCCAAGCATCTTCAGCGAGTGGTTAGAATATGCAGTGCACTGCCTGAGAGAGAGGGTGCTGGAGGCAGATTCAATGGTGACTTTGGTCGGAGGGTCGGATACTTATCTGAAGAGAGGGCGAGTGGGACTGGGGAAGTTGCTCGTGCAGAGAGCTGATGCAGACATGACAGGCTGAATGTCTCATTCAATGCGTGCAGTTCTGCAGTTGGTTACCACCTCCTCAAGTCACGTCAGCTTAGCCCTGACCCACCTGATTGGTGAGATACTGACAATCTCTACATGACCATGAGGCAGTGCTTCACTGACAGGGGAAAAAAAGCAACTGCTGTAAACGGATCTGCTGCTCTAGTTAGAAATCCTGGGAGGACTACGGCGACAGGGAAACTGTCAGCAGTGATCTACAAGTCTTTGAACAGAATCAAGCTGATTGAAAACATGGAGGACAAATGGGACTTGAGGCAGTCCGCGGTATTGTAGTTATCGCTTCTCGGCCTTTTGGCTAAGATCAAGTGTAGTATCTGTTCTTATCAGTTTAATATCTGATACGTCCCTTATCTGGGGACCATATATTAAATTGATTTTTGGAGCAGGGAGATGGAATAGGGGCTTGCTCCGTCCACTCCACGCATCGACCTGGTATTGCAGTACCTCCGGGAACGGTGCACCCCTCATCTATAAATCTAAAAACAGCTTCATGTTTATAGCACAGGCTTTCGGTGCTTCATTTCTCACACCTCGCATCCAGCCGGGCGTGAGTCGATTCAAACTCGTCTGTTCTAAGGTAGCTGTTCAGCTCCCGCTCCCTATCCTTCTCTCGCCGTCTCTGTCTCTTGCGCACCTTGACACTTGCTCTCAATGTCATCCCCTCACCCCTGCTGCGTGCTGCACCGTCCCGCCAACGCCGGACCCCGATCACACCACATGGTGTCAGAATTTGGGAGTTGCAGCAACCGTAGCTGCCCACCAGCTTTTCCTACTCGCGAGCGACATTTCAGAAAAACAAGAGAAGGTCAACTGTGCTACGTTGCTGCATGCTGCTGGGGATGAAGCTATCTAGGGGTTCAGTCGTTTTGATTTTGATGACTTGAAAGAGAGATTTCGAGAACACTGTGAGCTAGGACAAAAATAATCGGGACGTATTTAAGGCACATGCTTTTCATCAGAGTGCAAGGGCAGGCGGAATCGATAGGTACGTATGTGACTGACCGGAAAAACGAGGCAAAGGACTGTGAGTTTCAGCCACTTTCCGATTCACTGAGCCGCGACAGAATCGTGTGTGCTATCACGACTGACTGAGTCAGAGGCAGGTTACTCAGAGAGTCAATTCTCACTGGGAAAAGCAAAGAGACAGCACTAACTCGACAACAGCACGTGAGAAAACGTAGAACAAACAAACCAATGTTTGCTGACCGGAACTGGCCTGGAAAGATAATAAGGCAGGTAGGAGCACTGCAGATTATCCGGCACCTGGGCTGTGTACGCAGGGACTGGCACAACACCCCCTTGCCTTCTTTTGCACTACTTTGCTGCCTCAGCCAGAACTGGCAGCATTCTAAGTCAGTCTCACACAAGCAGCGTGGGCCAGCTGTCTGTGACAACAAATTCCAAAGACTCACAACCCTCTGAGAGAAGACGTTTCTCCTGATCTCACTCTTAAATTGGTGCCTCTTTATTCTGTTCAGTTCTAGACACTCCCATGAGGGAAAATGTCCTCTCAGCATTTACCCTGTCGAGCCACGTAAGAATCCAATATGTTTCAATAAGATTGTGTCTCATTCATTTCAACTCAGGATCTACACTCATCTGGAGGTAGGGTTTACCGGGCTCAATTTTACTGAAAAGCTGACCTCCGGCTAGTTCAGCAAATAGGTCGTTGAGCAAAGGGAAAGGAAACCGCCTAGCACACACCAGCAGGTGAACTGTTGCAGCATGATATTGCGGCTCCGGAACTCAATCCCTCTACGAATGAAACCCAACAGCCTTCTTAACAGCACTATCCACCTGGGGGTGGCAACTTTCAGGGATCTATGTACATGGGACTCCAAGATCCCTCTGCACATCCACACTACCAATAATCTTTCCATCGACCCAGTACTCTGCCTTCCAGTTATTCTTCCCAAAGTGCATCACCTCACATTTAGCTGCATTGAACTCCATTTGCCACCTCTCAGCCCGATTCTGCAGTTTGTCCAAGTCCCCCTGCAACCTGTAACATTCTTCCACACTGACCACTACTCCACCGACTTTAGCGTCGTCTGCAAATTTACTAATCCATCCACCTATGTTATGCCTGCGTCTAAGTCATTTATAAAAATGACAAACAGCAGTGGTCCCAAAACAGACCCTTGTGGCACACCACTAGTAACCGGACTCCAGGCTGAATATTTTCCATCAACCACCACTCGCTGCCTCCTTTCAGAAAGCCAGTTTCTAAGCCAAACTGCTAAATCACCCTCAATTCCATGCCTCTGCATTTTCTCCAACAGCTTATCAAAGGCTCCAGGCGTCCTGCCTGTCCACCCCATTGAAAACAATAGCGTGCTTCTTTAGAATTCTTGATCGGTCACTCAGAATTTTGACACTCAGTTGAGTTTGATTCTGTCCAACTACATTCTTGCCCATAAAGCTGTAAGATTTCCTTTGATGACGCGCAGGCTGTGTCTTCAGACTCACCGTATAACTGAACGTACCCACTGTGAAAGCACCACTTCACCTGTGTGTGTTCCTCGCGCAGTTTCTGAAGGTTGCAGCGCAACGTGACTCAGCCGTATCAACGAAACCGGTGTCCACCTCCATTCTTACCGGTTTGCCGTTCAGTAAGGGAGCGACCGGGGCGTCGGCAGGTATCGCCAGTATCTGTAACCACAACACCTCATTGGTTTGTGCGTCAGGGCTTTTGTCTTCTTGCCCTTTTTGTACCATTTAGGATTTCTTCCTGTACTTTCGCTGCAGGTTATTGGTACTTTCACCCCCGAGCGCACCCACTTAGTATATTCTTTTTTAATGCTGCAGTTTCTGCACACAGCTTCTTTCTACCAGCAATTTGCTGCTGCCTGACATGTGTTTCCACAGCAGTGGCAGTTTTGTGTCTGCGTTGGTGCTTGTCCCTGGGCCACCATTTTGTGAACTCTCAGCCACCATTTTGTGAGGTGTTGACCTTCCTTGGCTGCGAGTTCCATCACGGTTGCCATTCCCAGCACTTTCATTTAAGTGTAGTCACCTTTGCGTCAGTAATCTCTTCTGGATCGCTTCACATCTTGCGGCAGGCTGCTACAAAAGGTAGAGTCTCGCGGGATCTGAGGTGAGCCGGCTAGCTGGATACAAAGCCAGCTCGGTCACAGAAGACAGAGAGTAGCGGTGGAAGCGCATTTTTCGGAAAGGGGATCAGTAACTAGTGGTATCCCGCAGGGCACAGTGCTAGGACCTTTGTTGTTACATAGAACATAGAAGGATACAGCGCAGTACAGGCCCTTCGGCCCTCGATGTTGCGCCGACCGAATCCTACCTAACCTATACTAGCCCAATAACTTCCAAATGCCTATCCAATGCCCGCTTAAATGACCATAAAGAAGGAGAGTTCACCACTGATACGGGCAGGGCATTCCATGAACTCACAACCCGCTGTGTGAAGAATCTACCCCTAACATCTGTCCTATACCTACCACCCCTTAATTTAAAGCTATGTCCCCTAGTAACACCTGACTCCATTAGCGGTAAAAGGTTCTTAGTATCTACCCTATCTAAACCCCTAATCATCTTATACACTTCTATCAGATCTCCCCTAAACCTTCTCTTCTCCAATGAGAACAGCCCCAAGTGCCTCAGCCTTTCCTCATAAGATTTTCCTACCATTCCAGGCAACATCCTGGTAAACCTCCTCTGCACTCGTTCTAAAGCTTCCACATCCTTCCTATAGTATGGCGACCAGAACTGCACACAATACTCCAGATGAGGCCGCACCAGAGTCTTATACAACTGCAACATGACCTCAGGACTCCGGAACTCAATTCCTCTGCCAATAAAGCCCAGTACACCATATGCCTTCCTCACAGCACTATTTACCTGGGTGGCAACTTTCAGAGATCTGTGTACATGGACACCAAGATCCCTCTGCTCATCCACACTACCAAGTAGCCTACCATTAGCCCAGTAATCCATCATCTTGTTATTCCTACCAAAGTGAACGACTTCGCACTTAGCTACATTGAATTCCATTTGCCACATTTCCGCCCAGCTCTGCAACTTATCTATATCCCGCTGTAACCTACCACTTCCTTCCTCACTATCCACAACTCCACCGACTTTTGTGTCATCCGCAAACTTGCTTACCCAGCTTTCAAGTCCTTCCTCTAGATCATTTATAAAGATAACAAAAAGCAATGGTCCCAAAACAGATCCTTGTGGTACACCGCTAGTAACTGCGCTCCAAGATGAACATAATCCATCAACTACTACCCTCTGTCTCCTTCCAGCCAGCCAATTCCTAATCCAAACCTCTAATGTATCCTCAATGCCATACCTCCGAAGTTTTAGCATTAGCCTACCATGGGGAACCTTATCGAACGCCTTACTAAAATCCATATACACAACATCTACTGCTTTACCCTCATCCACTTCCTTGGTCACCTTCTCAAAGAACTCAATAAGGTTTGTGAGGCACGACCTGCCCTTCACAAAACCATGCTGGCTATCCCTGATCACGTTATTCCTACCCAGATGTTCATAAATCTTATCCCTTACCATTCTCTCCAAGACTTTGCCCACCACTGAAGTCAGACTCACTGGCCTATAGTTGCTAGGGCTATCCCTACTCCCTTTCTTGAACAATGGGACCACATTCGCTATCCTCCAGTCCTCTGGTACTATTCCTGTTGACAACGATGACATAAAAATCCAGGCCAATGGCTCTGCTATCTCCTCCCTAGCTTCCCATAGGATCCTGGGGTAAATGCCATCAGGCCCAGGAGACTTATCTATATTCATCCTTTCCAATATTCCCAAAACCTCTTCCCTGCATATTTCCAGGGCATCCATTCTAATTATTTGTGATTCCATATTCACATCAGCAACAGTGTCCTGTTCCTGAGTGAATACTGATGAAAAGTACTGATTTAATGTCTCTCCAATCTCCTCCGCCTCCACACACAACTTCCCACTACTATCCTTGACTGGACCGATACCTACCCTAGTCATCCTTTTATTCTTGACATACCTATAGAAAGCCTTTGGGTTTTCCCTAATCCTACCAGCTAAAGACTTTTCATGTCCCCTTCTCGCTTTTCTTAACTCCCTCTTTAGCTCCTTCCTGGCTACCTTATAACTCTCAATCGCCCCTACTGAACCTTCACGCCTCATCTTTACATATGCCGCCTTCTTCCCTTTCACAAGGGACTCCAATTCCTTACTAAACCACGGCTGCCTCACAAGGCCCTTTACACCATGCCTGACTGGTACATACCTATCGAGGACACGCAGTAGCTGCTCCTTGAACACTCCCCACATCTCATTAGTGTTCTTCTCTTGAAGCCTGTTTTTCCAATCCACACATCCTAAGTCATGCCTCACTGCATCATAATTTCCCTGCCCCCAGCTATAGCTCTTGCCCTGCGGCACACGATTATCCCTCTCCATCACTAAAGTAAAAGTCACCGAGTTGTGGTCACTGTCCCCGAAGTGCTCACCTACCTCCAAGTCCAACACCTGGCCTGGTTCATTACCTAGAACCAAATCCAATATAGCCTCCCCTCTTGTTGGCCTGTCGACATATTGTGTCAGGAAACCCTCCTGCACACATTGTACAAACACCGACCCATCTAATGAACTCGAGCTATAGCTCTCCCAGTCAATATCTGGGAAGTTAAAGTCCCCCATAACAACCACCCTGCTACCTTCACTCTTTTCCTGAATCATCCTCGCAATATTATCCTCTACTTCTCTAGGACTATTAGGAGGCCTGTAGAAAACACCTAACAGGGTGACCTCACCTTTCCTATTTCTAACCTCAGCCCAAACTACCTCAGATGGCAAGTCCTCTTCCATCGTCCATTCCACTGCTGTGATACTGTCTTTGACAAGTAATGCCACGCCTCCCCCTTTTTTACCCCCATGTCTGATCCTACTAAAACATTTGAACCCTGGAACGTGCAACAGCCATTCTTGTCCCTGTTCTACCCACGTCTCTGTAATGGCCACAACATCGAAGTCCCAGGTACCAACCCACGCTGCAAGTTCACCTACCTTATTCCTTATACTTCTGGCATTGAAGTATACACACTTCAATCCACCTTTCTGGTTACAGTCACCCTCCTTAGAGATCGCTGCATTATTCCTAACCTCCCTACACTCAAGGTCCTGTACCCTAAAGCTACAGTCCTGGTTCCCATGCCCCCGCGGAGTTAGTTTAAACCCTCCCAAAGAGCACTAGCAAACCTCCCCCCAAGGATACTGGTGCCCCTCAGGTTCAAGTGTAGACCATCCTTTTTATAGAGGTCCCACCTTCCCCAGAAAGGACCCCAGTTATCCAGAAACCGGAATCCCTCCCTCCTGCACCATCCCTGTAGCCACGCATTTAACTGCTCTCTCTCCCTGTTCCTCGACTCTCTATCACGTGGCACGGGTAACAAACCAGAGACTACAACTCTGTTTGTTCTAACTCTGAGCTTCCAACCTAGCTCCCTGAAAGCCTGCCTTACATCCTCACCCTTCTTCCTACCTATATCGTTGGTGCCAACGTGGACCACGATCTGGGGCTGCTCCCCCTCCCCCTTAAGGACCCGGAAAACACGATCAGCGACATCACGTACCCTTGCACCTGGGAGGCAACATACCAAACGTGAGTCCCTGTCGCCCCCACAAAACCGTCTGTCTGTACCCCTCACTATCGAGTCCCCAAGAACAATCGCTCTACCTTTCTCCACCCTTCCCTTCTGAGCAACGGGGCCAGGCTCCGTGCCAGAGGCCTGAACCTCGTTGCTTGCCCCTGGTAAGTCATCCCCCCCACAAGTATCCAAAACGGTATACTTGTTCTTGAGGGGAATGACCGCAGGGGGTCCCTGCACTGGCTTCCTCCTCCCACTCCCCCTCACTGTCACCCATCTATCTTGAACTTTCGGAGTAACTACTTGCCTATAGCTCCGATCTATGACCTCCTCTGCCTCCCGAATGATCCGCAGTTCATCCAACTCCAGCTCCAGTTCCCTAACACGGGTTTGGAGGAGCTGGAGATGGGTGCACTTCTTGCAAGTGTACTCAGCAGGGACGCTGATGGCTTCCCTCACCTCATACATGTTGCAAGAGGAACATTGCCCTCTCTGCACTGCCATCCCTCTAAAAGTAAGCTTTCCTTAAAAAAAAAACAAAAACCAACTAAACCTAAAGAAACAAACAAGGAAAATGCAGCACTTACCCGCTAGTCACAATTGGTCTTATTATTAGGTTAGAGGAGGTGGAAGGGTGGGAGGCACTACTCGTGTAGTGCCTCGGGTGACTCGCCTACGCGTTTAAATAAGGGGAGAGAAAAAAAAAACCTTACCCAGGTAACCTAGCGCGCCTTCCGGGTCTGCTACCGCTTTTTTGAAGGAAAACTTTAAACTTTTAACTATTAAATAAACGACCAAACTTACCCACCAGCCGTCGCGAAGTCTTCCGAGAGACTGAGGCCTACAACTCGGAGCCCGCGTTTAAATAAGGGGAGAGAAAAAAAAAACCTTACCCAGGTAACCTAGCGCGCCTTCCGGGTCTGCTACCGCTTTTTTGAAGGAAAACTTTAAACTTTTAACTATTAAATAAACGACCAAACTTACCCACCAGCCGTCGCGAAGTCTTCCGAGAGACTGAGGCCTACAACTCGGAGCCCGCGTTTAAATAAGGGGAGAGAAAAAAAAACGTTTGTGACGTGTAAATAAATGATCTGTATAAACAGCTGTACAAAACTCCAGTTAGGCTACAATCGGGATACCGCGCGCAGTGCTGTTCGGCACACTCACTGCCAGAAGGACGTGGATGCTTTGGAGAGGGTGCAGAGAAGGTTTACCAGGACCTTGCCTGCCCTGGAGTGCTTCTGTTGTGAGGAGAGGTTGAATAAACTTGGGATTGTTGTCACTGCAAAGGCGGAAGCTGAGGGGCGACCCGATAGGGGTCGACAGCATACTGAGAGGCATCGGAAGGGTGGCGAGTCAGTGGGTACAGGTTCACGGTGAGAGGGGGAAAGTGAGAAGGGAGAAGTGCGGAGAAAGGTTTTCACATAGGGGATGGTGGGTGTCTGGAACGCGTTGCCAGTCGAAGCGCTGGAAGCAGGCACGTTAGGAACGTTTCAGGCTCACCTTGTTGGACACGTGAACGGGAGGCGGAACGGCGGGACTGAAACCGCGTCTGGGCAACAGGTAGCACGCCCAAACAAGGAGTAGGAATCGGCACAGGCTCGCTGGGCCCTGTGTCATCGATCCGACGGTGCCAAAGTCTCCGGCCACGTGTACAACTGTGGTGAATTTCCGCAAATACCTTGTAGACGGGGCTGTGACAGGGACCTTATTGGGGTGTCCACGATAATGGGGGCCACGGAGGGCACTTTTGCTGAGTTTGCAGATGGCACAAAGATAGCTAGAGGGACAGGTAGTTTTGAGGAAATGGGCAGGCTGCAGAAGAGCGTGGACACGTTGGGCGAGTGGGGAAAAGAAGTGACCAAGTGTGCGTAATTGCACTTTGGTAGCAAGAACAATCGGGTAGACGATTTTCTGAACGAGGGAAAGGCTTTGCAAATCTGCAGCGCAGAGGGTCTTGGGAGTCCTAGTTCCAGGTTGTTTCAAGATTAACATGCAGGTCCATCCGATGGTTCGGAAGGCAAATGCGGTGTCGGCATTCATTTCAAGCGGGCGAGGAAACAGGAGCGGGGACGTGCTGCCGAGGCCGCGTCAGGCTCTGGTCTGACCACAGGTGGAATATTGGGAGCAGTTTTGTGCCGTGTACCGAAGGAAGGGATGCGCTGGTGTTGGGACGGAGTCTAGAGAAGGTTTCCCCTGGGTTTGTCACATGAGGTCTCTGGGTCTGTGCCCGATGGTGTTTCGAAAGGTAAGGCGGGATCTGACCGAAGCTTACAAGCTACTGGGGGGCCTGGTCAGAGTGGTTGTGAAGAAGATGGTCCCACTAGTAGGCGAGACGAGGACCTGGAAGTACAGCCTCAGGGTGAAGGGTCGCCCCTTCAGGCCGAGATGAGGTTGCATTTAAGACAGAGATGGAGAGGTTCAAAGTTTGGGAGAAGATTTGTAGCTCGGGTGCTCGTTGTTGTGGTTCTGTTCGCCGAGCTGGGAATTTGTGTTTGTGCCGAGCTAGGTGACATCGTCAGTGCTTGGGAGCCTCCTGTGAAGCGCTTCTGTGATGTTTCCTCCGGCGTTTGTAGTGATTTGTACCTGCCGCTTCCGGTTATCAGTTCCAGTTGTTTGATTAGATTAGCTTACTTACAATGTGGAAACAGGCCCTTCGGCCCAACAAGTCCACACCGACCCGCCGAAGCGCAACACCACGGGCAATTTAGCATGGCCAATTCACCTGACCCGCACATCTTTGGACTGTGGGAGGAAACCGGAGTACCCGGAGGAAACCCACGCAGACACGGGGAGAATGTGCAAACTCCACACAGTCTGTCGCCTGAGTTGGGAATTGAACCCGGGTCTCTGGCGTTGTGAGGCAGCAGTGCTAACCACGGTGCAACCGTGCCGCCCACACAGTGTCCGCTGCAGTGGCCGGTATATTGGGTCCAGGTCGATGTGGATTCATTATTGAATGAATCTGTGGATGAGTGCCATGCCTCTAGGAATTCCCTGGCTGTTCTCTGTTTGGCTTGTCCTATAATAGTAGTGCTTCACAGAAGCGCTTCACAGAGATAGAGAGGCTCTTGATTATAAGGGGATCAAGGGTCGTGGGGAGAGGGCAGGAGAATCGGGGTTGAGAAAGCAGTTGTTTCCCAGAGGGTGGCGGCGGTCTGGAATGCACTGCTTGGGAGGGTAGCGAGGCGGGGAACCTCAAAACCTTGAAAAACTACTTGGATGAGCACTGGAAATGTCATAACTTTTCCTGGCTACGGACCAAGTGCTGGAAAGTGGGACTAGAGCAGACTTAGAGTAGCTTTGTCAGTGCGGACTCGGAGGGCCAGAAGGCCTCTTCTGTACTGTGTGACTGTGTGGGGAAGCTTTCTGATTCCCATCTGTTGATTGAGGCCGCGCTACTGATGCTTCCTGATGCGGAGCAGCCGGATGGATCCAAGTGGGCATTGAAGGTGAGAGGGTGGGAGAGAGCTTCGGAGCCTCCGTCCGTTTGGTTCAGGTTCCGTCTCGTCCTGATGCATGCATCGATGTAGGTGCTCAGTGGTTACCGATAGAGTGAAGGTGCAGTTGATCACTGACTCCACGCGTGGTGCTGCAGGTTGTAATGTCTAGACGAAAACAGAACTCGCTGCAACCTTCGGGAGAAGGGTCACTGGACTCGAAGCGTTAATTCTGCTTTCTCTCCACAGAAGCTGAGGTTTTGCTTACTGGGTGTTTTGCTTTATTTTGCATTTTAGACCTTGCTTTTTGATTGCACGGCTGCTATCAAACCATTAGCTTGCTGTTAGCGCTGCAATTAGCACTCTTGAATCTTGATTTGCAATTCTAAGGAAGCAGACTGAATTGGAATGTTTGGAGCGGGAGCCGAACCAATAAAGGCTGATTTGCTGTAAATTGATCTTCACATCCCTGGTCGTGCTGTTCATTTGCACGAGGTGGGTTGGGGGATGGGAGTTCACATTTTCCAAGACAAGATGGGTTAGTCTGTAAGAGTTTCTGTTTGTAAAGGTGAGCCGAGATTTCCTGGCAGTGAGATTTTTCGGTCAGAATTCGAACCTGCTCCAATCATTTGCCTTGTGGGGAGGCAGGGACTTTTCACATTGGTAACAGCCTGAGGCAAAGTCTTGGAAACAAGAGCATTTTATTCTTTACGGCCTTGCAAGAACGGGCGTTTCGCTCAAGCAATCAGGCTAGCAAAAGCGCGCCAAAACAAAGCATGTAAGCATTCTTATTCAGTTTGCAAGTTGCGGAATCACGCCTCCCTTTTCCCATCCTATCATAAGCCGATTTACCTGACTTGTTTTTCTCTAATTTTCCTGATCTGACTACCCTGCTGTCCTTGTCCTTGTCTGTTACAGCCTGTCTGTTATTTTAGCCAGTTCCCCTTATCATACTATAAGCTTATTGTGAGATGCCCCTACTGCTTCTTTTGTGGTCAGCCACAACACTTCAAAGTTATTTCTTAGTTTAAAACTATTTCTTAAACAAAAACCTCTATATTCGTTAAAATCTTAGCCTTAAGTATACCGCAAGAATCCCGCGACCGTTTGTGTAATGTTCCCCTTCCCCTCCCCCTACAACATGGTGGGCCGAAGGGCCTGTACTGTGCTGTACTGTTCTATGTTCTAACTGCAGGCACATCCACACACACACACGCACACACATCAAAGACATGGAGGGCTCGGCTGAATCTACTGCTCTCTTCTCTGCCTGTCACATTTCATCGAGCTAGTGTCCTAGGCCCAAGCATCTTCAGCGAGTGGTTAGAATATGCAGTGCACTGCCTGAGAGAGAGGGTGCTGGAGGCAGATTCAATGGTGACTTTGGTCGGAGGGTCGGATACTTATCTGAAGAGAGGGCGAGTGGGACTGGGGAAGTTGCTCGTGCAGAGAGCTGATGCAGACATGACAGGCTGAATGTCTCATTCAATGCGTGCAGTTCTGCAGTTGGTTACCACCTCCTCAAGTCACGTCAGCTTAGCCCTGACCCACCTGATTGGTGAGATACTGACAATCTCTACATGACCATGAGGCAGTGCTTCACTGACAGGGGAAAAAAAGCAACTGCTGTAAACGGATCTGCTGCTCTAGTTAGAAATCCTGGGAGGACTACGGCGACAGGGAAACTGTCAGCAGTGATCTACAAGTCTTTGAACAGAATCAAGCTGATTGAAAACATGGAGGACAAATGGGACTTGAGGCAGTCCGCGGTATTGTAGTTATCGCTTCTCGGCCTTTTGGCTAAGATCAAGTGTAGTATCTGTTCTTATCAGTTTAATATCTGATACGTCCCTTATCTGGGGACCATATATTAAATTGATTTTTGGAGCAGGGAGATGGAATAGGGGCTTGCTCCGTCCACTCCACGCATCGACCTGGTATTGCAGTACCTCCGGGAACGGTGCACCCCTCATCTATAAATCTAAAAACAGCTTCATGTTTATAGCACAGGCTTTCGGTGCTTCATTTCTCACACCTCGCATCCAGCCGGGCGTGAGTCGATTCAAACTCGTCTGTTCTAAGGTAGCTGTTCAGCTCCCGCTCCCTATCCTTCTCTCGCCGTCTCTGTCTCTTGCGCACCTTGACACTTGCTCTCAATGTCATCCCCTCACCCCTGCTGCGTGCTGCACCGTCCCGCCAACGCCGGACCCCGATCACACCACATGGTGTCAGAATTTGGGAGTTGCAGCAACCGTAGCTGCCCACCAGCTTTTCCTACTCGCGAGCGACATTTCAGAAAAACAAGAGAAGGTCAACTGTGCTACGTTGCTGCATGCTGCTGGGGATGAAGCTATCTAGGGGTTCAGTCGTTTTGATTTTGATGACTTGAAAGAGAGATTTCGAGAACACTGTGAGCTAGGACAAAAATAATCGGGACGTATTTAAGGCACATGCTTTTCATCAGAGTGCAAGGGCAGGCGGAATCGATAGGTACGTATGTGACTGACCGGAAAAACGAGGCAAAGGACTGTGAGTTTCAGCCACTTTCCGATTCACTGAGCCGCGACAGAATCGTGTGTGCTATCACGACTGACTGAGTCAGAGGCAGGTTACTCAGAGAGTCAATTCTCACTGGGAAAAGCAAAGAGACAGCACTAACTCGACAACAGCACGTGAGAAAACGTAGAACAAACAAACCAATGTTTGCTGACCGGAACTGGCCTGGAAAGATAATAAGGCAGGTAGGAGCACTGCAGATTATCCGGCACCTGGGCTGTGTACGCAGGGACTGGCACAACACCCCCTTGCCTTCTTTTGCACTACTTTGCTGCCTCAGCCAGAACTGGCAGCATTCTAAGTCAGTCTCACACAAGCAGCGTGGGCCAGCTGTCTGTGACAACAAATTCCAAAGACTCACAACCCTCTGAGAGAAGACGTTTCTCCTGATCTCACTCTTAAATTGGTGCCTCTTTATTCTGTTCAGTTCTAGACACTCCCATGAGGGAAAATGTCCTCT
This sequence comes from Hemiscyllium ocellatum, assembly GCF_020745735.1. Classification (NCBI taxonomy): domain Eukaryota; kingdom Metazoa; phylum Chordata; class Chondrichthyes; order Orectolobiformes; family Hemiscylliidae; genus Hemiscyllium; species Hemiscyllium ocellatum. The sequence continues at coordinate 142,647,111 of NC_083405.1, read as the reverse complement.
CAGCATTTACCCTGTCGAGCCACGTAAGAATCCAATATGTTTCAATAAGATTGTGTCTCATTCATTTCAACTCAGGATCTACACTCATCTGGAGGTAGGGTTTACCGGGCTCAATTTTACTGAAAAGCTGACCTCCGGCTAGTTCAGCAAATAGGTCGTTGAGCAAAGGGAAAGGAAACCGCCTAGCACACACCAGCAGGTGAACTGTTGCAGCATGATATTGCGGCTCCGGAACTCAATCCCTCTACGAATGAAACCCAACAGCCTTCTTAACAGCACTATCCACCTGGGGGTGGCAACTTTCAGGGATCTATGTACATGGGACTCCAAGATCCCTCTGCACATCCACACTACCAATAATCTTTCCATCGACCCAGTACTCTGCCTTCCAGTTATTCTTCCCAAAGTGCATCACCTCACATTTAGCTGCATTGAACTCCATTTGCCACCTCTCAGCCCGATTCTGCAGTTTGTCCAAGTCCCCCTGCAACCTGTAACATTCTTCCACACTGACCACTACTCCACCGACTTTAGCGTCGTCTGCAAATTTACTAATCCATCCACCTATGTTATGCCTGCGTCTAAGTCATTTATAAAAATGACAAACAGCAGTGGTCCCAAAACAGACCCTTGTGGCACACCACTAGTAACCGGACTCCAGGCTGAATATTTTCCATCAACCACCACTCGCTGCCTCCTTTCAGAAAGCCAGTTTCTAAGCCAAACTGCTAAATCACCCTCAATTCCATGCCTCTGCATTTTCTCCAACAGCTTATCAAAGGCTCCAGGCGTCCTGCCTGTCCACCCCATTGAAAACAATAGCGTGCTTCTTTAGAATTCTTGATCGGTCACTCAGAATTTTGACACTCAGTTGAGTTTGATTCTGTCCAACTACATTCTTGCCCATAAAGCTGTAAGATTTCCTTTGATGACGCGCAGGCTGTGTCTTCAGACTCACCGTATAACTGAACGTACCCACTGTGAAAGCACCACTTCACCTGTGTGTGTTCCTCGCGCAGTTTCTGAAGGTTGCAGCGCAACGTGACTCAGCCGTATCAACGAAACCGGTGTCCACCTCCATTCTTACCGGTTTGCCGTTCAGTAAGGGAGCGACCGGGGCGTCGGCAGGTATCGCCAGTATCTGTAACCACAACACCTCATTGGTTTGTGCGTCAGGGCTTTTGTCTTCTTGCCCTTTTTGTACCATTTAGGATTTCTTCCTGTACTTTCGCTGCAGGTTATTGGTACTTTCACCCCCGAGCGCACCCACTTAGTATATTCTTTTTTAATGCTGCAGTTTCTGCACACAGCTTCTTTCTACCAGCAATTTGCTGCTGCCTGACATGTGTTTCCACAGCAGTGGCAGTTTTGTGTCTGCGTTGGTGCTTGTCCCTGGGCCACCATTTTGTGAACTCTCAGCCACCATTTTGTGAGGTGTTGACCTTCCTTGGCTGCGAGTTCCATCACGGTTGCCATTCCCAGCACTTTCATTTAAGTGTAGTCACCTTTGCGTCAGTAATCTCTTCTGGATCGCTTCACATCTTGCGGCAGGCTGCTACAAAAGGTAGAGTCTCGCGGGATCTGAGGTGAGCCGGCTAGCTGGATACAAAGCCAGCTCGGTCACAGAAGACAGAGAGTAGCGGTGGAAGCGCATTTTTCGGAAAGGGGATCAGTAACTAGTGGTATCCCGCAGGGCACAGTGCTAGGACCTTTGTTGTTTGTGACGTGTAAATAAATGATCTGTATAAACAGCTGTACAAAACTCCAGTTAGGCTACAATCGGGATACCGCGCGCAGTGCTGTTCGGCACACTCACTGCCAGAAGGACGTGGATGCTTTGGAGAGGGTGCAGAGAAGGTTTACCAGGACCTTGCCTGCCCTGGAGTGCTTCTGTTGTGAGGAGAGGTTGAATAAACTTGGGATTGTTGTCACTGCAAAGGCGGAAGCTGAGGGGCGACCCGATAGGGGTCGACAGCATACTGAGAGGCATCGGAAGGGTGGCGAGTCAGTGGGTACAGGTTCACGGTGAGAGGGGGAAAGTGAGAAGGGAGAAGTGCGGAGAAAGGTTTTCACATAGGGGATGGTGGGTGTCTGGAACGCGTTGCCAGTCGAAGCGCTGGAAGCAGGCACGTTAGGAACGTTTCAGGCTCACCTTGTTGGACACGTGAACGGGAGGCGGAACGGCGGGACTGAAACCGCGTCTGGGCAACAGGTAGCACGCCCAAACAAGGAGTAGGAATCGGCACAGGCTCGCTGGGCCCTGTGTCATCGATCCGACGGTGCCAAAGTCTCCGGCCACGTGTACAACTGTGGTGAATTTCCGCAAATACCTTGTAGACGGGGCTGTGACAGGGACCTTATTGGGGTGTCCACGATAATGGGGGCCACGGAGGGCACTTTTGCTGAGTTTGCAGATGGCACAAAGATAGCTAGAGGGACAGGTAGTTTTGAGGAAATGGGCAGGCTGCAGAAGAGCGTGGACACGTTGGGCGAGTGGGGAAAAGAAGTGACCAAGTGTGCGTAATTGCACTTTGGTAGCAAGAACAATCGGGTAGACGATTTTCTGAACGAGGGAAAGGCTTTGCAAATCTGCAGCGCAGAGGGTCTTGGGAGTCCTAGTTCCAGGTTGTTTCAAGATTAACATGCAGGTCCATCCGATGGTTCGGAAGGCAAATGCGGTGTCGGCATTCATTTCAAGCGGGCGAGGAAACAGGAGCGGGGACGTGCTGCCGAGGCCGCGTCAGGCTCTGGTCTGACCACAGGTGGAATATTGGGAGCAGTTTTGTGCCGTGTACCGAAGGAAGGGATGCGCTGGTGTTGGGACGGAGTCTAGAGAAGGTTTCCCCTGGGTTTGTCACATGAGGTCTCTGGGTCTGTGCCCGATGGTGTTTCGAAAGGTAAGGCGGGATCTGACCGAAGCTTACAAGCTACTGGGGGGCCTGGTCAGAGTGGTTGTGAAGAAGATGGTCCCACTAGTAGGCGAGACGAGGACCTGGAAGTACAGCCTCAGGGTGAAGGGTCGCCCCTTCAGGCCGAGATGAGGTTGCATTTAAGACAGAGATGGAGAGGTTCAAAGTTTGGGAGAAGATTTGTAGCTCGGGTGCTCGTTGTTGTGGTTCTGTTCGCCGAGCTGGGAATTTGTGTTTGTGCCGAGCTAGGTGACATCGTCAGTGCTTGGGAGCCTCCTGTGAAGCGCTTCTGTGATGTTTCCTCCGGCGTTTGTAGTGATTTGTACCTGCCGCTTCCGGTTATCAGTTCCAGTTGTTTGATTAGATTAGATTACTTACAATGTGGAAACAGGCCCTTCGGCCCAACAAGTCCACACCGACCCGCCGAAGCGCAACACCACGGGCAATTTAGCATGGCCAATTCACCTGACCCGCACATCTTTGGACTGTGGGAGGAAACCGGAGTACCCGGAGGAAACCCACGCAGACACGGGGAGAATGTGCAAACTCCACACAGTCTGTCGCCTGAGTTGGGAATTGAACCCGGGTCTCTGGCGTTGTGAGGCAGCAGTGCTAACCACGGTGCAACCGTGCCGCCCACACAGTGTCCGCTGCAGTGGCCGGTATATTGGGTCCAGGTCGATGTGGATTCATTATTGAATGAATCTGTGGATGAGTGCCATGCCTCTAGGAATTCCCTGGCTGTTCTCTGTTTGGCTTGTCCTATAATAGTAGTGCTTCACAGAAGCGCTTCACAGAGATAGAGAGGCTCTTGATTATAAGGGGATCAAGGGTCGTGGGGAGAGGGCAGGAGAATCGGGGTTGAGAAAGCAGTTGTTTCCCAGAGGGTGGCGGCGGTCTGGAATGCACTGCTTGGGAGGGTAGCGAGGCGGGGAACCTCAAAACCTTGAAAAACTACTTGGATGAGCACTGGAAATGTCATAACTTTTCCTGGCTACGGACCAAGTGCTGGAAAGTGGGACTAGAGCAGACTTAGAGTAGCTTTGTCAGTGCGGACTCGGAGGGCCAGAAGGCCTCTTCTGTACTGTGTGACTGTGTGGGGAAGCTTTCTGATTCCCATCTGTTGATTGAGGCCGCGCTACTGATGCTTCCTGATGCGGAGCAGCCGGATGGATCCAAGTGGGCATTGAAGGTGAGAGGGTGGGAGAGAGCTTCGGAGCCTCCGTCCGTTTGGTTCAGGTTCCGTCTCGTCCTGATGCATGCATCGATGTAGGTGCTCAGTGGTTACCGATAGAGTGAAGGTGCAGTTGATCACTGACTCCACGCGTGGTGCTGCAGGTTGTAATGTCTAGACGAAAACAGAACTCGCTGCAACCTTCGGGAGAAGGGTCACTGGACTCGAAGCGTTAATTCTGCTTTCTCTCCACAGAAGCTGAGGTTTTGCTTACTGGGTGTTTTGCTTTATTTTGCATTTTAGACCTTGCTTTTTGATTGCACGGCTGCTATCAAACCATTAGCTTGCTGTTAGCGCTGCAATTAGCACTCTTGAATCTTGATTTGCAATTCTAAGGAAGCAGACTGAATTGGAATGTTTGGAGCGGGAGCCGAACCAATAAAGGCTGATTTGCTGTAAATTGATCTTCACATCCCTGGTCGTGCTGTTCATTTGCACGAGGTGGGTTGGGGGATGGGAGTTCACATTTTCCAAGACAAGATGGGTTAGTCTGTAAGAGTTTCTGTTTGTAAAGGTGAGCCGAGATTTCCTGGCAGTGAGATTTTTCGGTCAGAATTCGAACCTGCTCCAATCATTTGCCTTGTGGGGAGGCAGGGACTTTTCACATTGGTAACAGCCTGAGGCAAAGTCTTGGAAACAAGAGCATTTTATTCTTTACGGCCTTGCAAGAACGGGCGTTTCGCTCAAGCAATCAGGCTAGCAAAAGCGCGCCAAAACAAAGCATGTAAGCATTCTTATTCAGTTTGCAAGTTGCGGAATCACGCCTCCCTTTTCCCATCCTATCATAAGCCGATTTACCTGACTTGTTTTTCTCTAATTTTCCTGATCTGACTACCCTGCTGTCCTTGTCCTTGTCTGTTACAGCCTGTCTGTTATTTTAGCCAGTTCCCCTTATCATACTATAAGCTTATTGTGAGATGCCCCTACTGCTTCTTTTGTGGTCAGCCACAACACTTCAAAGTTATTTCTTAGTTTAAAACTATTTCTTAAACAAAAACCTCTATATTCGTTAAAATCTTAGCCTTAAGTATACCGCAAGAATCCCGCGACCGTTTGTGTAATGTTCCCCTTCCCCTCCCCCTACAACATGGTGGGCCGAAGGGCCTGTACTGTGCTGTACTGTTCTATGTTCTAACTGCAGGCACATCCACACACACACACGCACACACATCAAAGACATGGAGGGCTCGGCTGAATCTACTGCTCTCTTCTCTGCCTGTCACATTTCATCGAGCTAGTGTCCTAGGCCCAAGCATCTTCAGCGAGTGGTTAGAATATGCAGTGCACTGCCTGAGAGAGAGGGTGCTGGAGGCAGATTCAATGGTGACTTTGGTCGGAGGGTCGGATACTTATCTGAAGAGAGGGCGAGTGGGACTGGGGAAGTTGCTCGTGCAGAGAGCTGATGCAGACATGACAGGCTGAATGTCTCATTCAATGCGTGCAGTTCTGCAGTTGGTTACCACCTCCTCAAGTCACGTCAGCTTAGCCCTGACCCACCTGATTGGTGAGATACTGACAATCTCTACATGACCATGAGGCAGTGCTTCACTGACAGGGGAAAAAAAGCAACTGCTGTAAACGGATCTGCTGCTCTAGTTAGAAATCCTGGGAGGACTACGGCGACAGGGAAACTGTCAGCAGTGATCTACAAGTCTTTGAACAGAATCAAGCTGATTGAAAACATGGAGGACAAATGGGACTTGAGGCAGTCCGCGGTATTGTAGTTATCGCTTCTCGGCCTTTTGGCTAAGATCAAGTGTAGTATCTGTTCTTATCAGTTTAATATCTGATACGTCCCTTATCTGGGGACCATATATTAAATTGATTTTTGGAGCAGGGAGATGGAATAGGGGCTTGCTCCGTCCACTCCACGCATCGACCTGGTATTGCAGTACCTCCGGGAACGGTGCACCCCTCATCTATAAATCTAAAAACAGCTTCATGTTTATAGCACAGGCTTTCGGTGCTTCATTTCTCACACCTCGCATCCAGCCGGGCGTGAGTCGATTCAAACTCGTCTGTTCTAAGGTAGCTGTTCAGCTCCCGCTCCCTATCCTTCTCTCGCCGTCTCTGTCTCTTGCGCACCTTGACACTTGCTCTCAATGTCATCCCCTCACCCCTGCTGCGTGCTGCACCGTCCCGCCAACGCCGGACCCCGATCACACCACATGGTGTCAGAATTTGGGAGTTGCAGCAACCGTAGCTGCCCACCAGCTTTTCCTACTCGCGAGCGACATTTCAGAAAAACAAGAGAAGGTCAACTGTGCTACGTTGCTGCATGCTGCTGGGGATGAAGCTATCTAGGGGTTCAGTCGTTTTGATTTTGATGACTTGAAAGAGAGATTTCGAGAACACTGTGAGCTAGGACAAAAATAATCGGGACGTATTTAAGGCACATGCTTTTCATCAGAGTGCAAGGGCAGGCGGAATCGATAGGTACGTATGTGACTGACCGGAAAAACGAGGCAAAGGACTGTGAGTTTCAGCCACTTTCCGATTCACTGAGCCGCGACAGAATCGTGTGTGCTATCACGACTGACTGAGTCAGAGGCAGGTTACTCAGAGAGTCAATTCTCACTGGGAAAAGCAAAGAGACAGCACTAACTCGACAACAGCACGTGAGAAAACGTAGAACAAACAAACCAATGTTTGCTGACCGGAACTGGCCTGGAAAGATAATAAGGCAGGTAGGAGCACTGCAGATTATCCGGCACCTGGGCTGTGTACGCAGGGACTGGCACAACACCCCCTTGCCTTCTTTTGCACTACTTTGCTGCCTCAGCCAGAACTGGCAGCATTCTAAGTCAGTCTCACACAAGCAGCGTGGGCCAGCTGTCTGTGACAACAAATTCCAAAGACTCACAACCCTCTGAGAGAAGACGTTTCTCCTGATCTCACTCTTAAATTGGTGCCTCTTTATTCTGTTCAGTTCTAGACACTCCCATGAGGGAAAATGTCCTCTCAGCATTTACCCTGTCGAGCCACGTAAGAATCCAATATGTTTCAATAAGATTGTGTCTCATTCATTTCAACTCAGGATCTACACTCATCTGGAGGTAGGGTTTACCGGGCTCAATTTTACTGAAAAGCTGACCTCCGGCTAGTTCAGCAAATAGGTCGTTGAGCAAAGGGAAAGGAAACCGCCTAGCACACACCAGCAGGTGAACTGTTGCAGCATGATATTGCGGCTCCGGAACTCAATCCCTCTACGAATGAAACCCAACAGCCTTCTTAACAGCACTATCCACCTGGGGGTGGCAACTTTCAGGGATCTATGTACATGGGACTCCAAGATCCCTCTGCACATCCACACTACCAATAATCTTTCCATCGACCCAGTACTCTGCCTTCCAGTTATTCTTCCCAAAGTGCATCACCTCACATTTAGCTGCATTGAACTCCATTTGCCACCTCTCAGCCCGATTCTGCAGTTTGTCCAAGTCCCCCTGCAACCTGTAACATTCTTCCACACTGACCACTACTCCACCGACTTTAGCGTCGTCTGCAAATTTACTAATCCATCCACCTATGTTATGCCTGCGTCTAAGTCATTTATAAAAATGACAAACAGCAGTGGTCCCAAAACAGACCCTTGTGGCACACCACTAGTAACCGGACTCCAGGCTGAATATTTTCCATCAACCACCACTCGCTGCCTCCTTTCAGAAAGCCAGTTTCTAAGCCAAACTGCTAAATCACCCTCAATTCCATGCCTCTGCATTTTCTCCAACAGCTTATCAAAGGCTCCAGGCGTCCTGCCTGTCCACCCCATTGAAAACAATAGCGTGCTTCTTTAGAATTCTTGATCGGTCACTCAGAATTTTGACACTCAGTTGAGTTTGATTCTGTCCAACTACATTCTTGCCCATAAAGCTGTAAGATTTCCTTTGATGACGCGCAGGCTGTGTCTTCAGACTCACCGTATAACTGAACGTACCCACTGTGAAAGCACCACTTCACCTGTGTGTGTTCCTCGCGCAGTTTCTGAAGGTTGCAGCGCAACGTGACTCAGCCGTATCAACGAAACCGGTGTCCACCTCCATTCTTACCGGTTTGCCGTTCAGTAAGGGAGCGACCGGGGCGTCGGCAGGTATCGCCAGTATCTGTAACCACAACACCTCATTGGTTTGTGCGTCAGGGCTTTTGTCTTCTTGCCCTTTTTGTACCATTTAGGATTTCTTCCTGTACTTTCGCTGCAGGTTATTGGTACTTTCACCCCCGAGCGCACCCACTTAGTATATTCTTTTTTAATGCTGCAGTTTCTGCACACAGCTTCTTTCTACCAGCAATTTGCTGCTGCCTGACATGTGTTTCCACAGCAGTGGCAGTTTTGTGTCTGCATTGGTGCTTGTCCCTGGGCCACCATTTTGTGAACTCTCAGCCACCATTTTGTGAGGTGTTGACCTTCCTTGGCTGCGAGTTCCATCACGGTTGCCATTCCCAGCACTTTCATTTAAGTGTAGTCACCTTTGCGTCAGTAATCTCTTCTGGATCGCTTCACATCTTGCGGCAGGCTGCTACAAAAGGTAGAGTCTCGCGGGATCTGAGGTGAGCCGGCTAGCTGGATACAAAGCCAGCTCGGTCACAGAAGACAGAGAGTAGCGGTGGAAGCGCATTTTTCGGAAAGGGGATCAGTAACTAGTGGTATCCCGCAGGGCACAGTGCTAGGACCTTTGTTGTTTGTGACGTGTAAATAAATGATCTGTATAAACAGCTGTACAAAACTCCAGTTAGGCTACAATCGGGATACCGCGCGCAGTGCTGTTCGGCACACTCACTGCCAGAAGGACGTGGATGCTTTGGAGAGGGTGCAGAGAAGGTTTACCAGGACCTTGCCTGCCCTGGAGTGCTTCTGTTGTGAGGAGAGGTTGAATAAACTTGGGATTGTTGTCACTGCAAAGGCGGAAGCTGAGGGGCGACCCGATAGGGGTCGACAGCATACTGAGAGGCATCGGAAGGGTGGCGAGTCAGTGGGTACAGGTTCACGGTGAGAGGGGGAAAGTGAGAAGGGAGAAGTGCGGAGAAAGGTTTTCACATAGGGGATGGTGGGTGTCTGGAACGCGTTGCCAGTCGAAGCGCTGGAAGCAGGCACGTTAGGAACGTTTCAGGCTCACCTTGTTGGACACGTGAACGGGAGGCGGAACGGCGGGACTGAAACCGCGTCTGGGCAACAGGTAGCACGCCCAAACAAGGAGTAGGAATCGGCACAGGCTCGCTGGGCCCTGTGTCATCGATCCGACGGTGCCAAAGTCTCCGGCCACGTGTACAACTGTGGTGAATTTCCGCAAATACCTTGTAGACGGGGCTGTGACAGGGACCTTATTGGGGTGTCCACGATAATGGGGGCCACGGAGGGCACTTTTGCTGAGTTTGCAGATGGCACAAAGATAGCTAGAGGGACAGGTAGTTTTGAGGAAATGGGCAGGCTGCAGAAGAGCGTGGACACGTTGGGCGAGTGGGGAAAAGAAGTGACCAAGTGTGCGTAATTGCACTTTGGTAGCAAGAACAATCGGGTAGACGATTTTCTGAACGAGGGAAAGGCTTTGCAAATCTGCAGCGCAGAGGGTCTTGGGAGTCCTAGTTCCAGGTTGTTTCAAGATTAACATGCAGGTCCATCCGATGGTTCGGAAGGCAAATGCGGTGTCGGCATTCATTTCAAGCGGGCGAGGAAACAGGAGCGGGGACGTGCTGCCGAGGCCGCGTCAGGCTCTGGTCTGACCACAGGTGGAATATTGGGAGCAGTTTTGTGCCGTGTACCGAAGGAAGGGATGCGCTGGTGTTGGGACGGAGTCTAGAGAAGGTTTCCCCTGGGTTTGTCACATGAGGTCTCTGGGTCTGTGCCCGATGGTGTTTCGAAAGGTAAGGCGGGATCTGACCGAAGCTTACAAGCTACTGGGGGGCCTGGTCAGAGTGGTTGTGAAGAAGATGGTCCCACTAGTAGGCGAGACGAGGACCTGGAAGTACAGCCTCAGGGTGAAGGGTCGCCCCTTCAGGCCGAGATGAGGTTGCATTTAAGACAGAGATGGAGAGGTTCAAAGTTTGGGAGAAGATTTGTAGCTCGGGTGCTCGTTGTTGTGGTTCTGTTCGCCGAGCTGGGAATTTGTGTTTGTGCCGAGCTAGGTGACATCGTCAGTGCTTGGGAGCCTCCTGTGAAGCGCTTCTGTGATGTTTCCTCCGGCGTTTGTAGTGATTTGTACCTGCCGCTTCCGGTTATCAGTTCCAGTTGTTTGATTAGATTAGCTTACTTACAATGTGGAAACAGGCCCTTCGGCCCAACAAGTCCACACCGACCCGCCGAAGCGCAACACCACGGGCAATTTAGCATGGCCAATTCACCTGACCCGCACATCTTTGGACTGTGGGAGGAAACCGGAGTACCCGGAGGAAACCCACGCAGACACGGGGAGAATGTGCAAACTCCACACAGTCTGTCGCCTGAGTTGGGAATTGAACCCGGGTCTCTGGCGTTGTGAGGCAGCAGTGCTAACCACGGTGCAACCGTGCCGCCCACACAGTGTCCGCTGCAGTGGCCGGTATATTGGGTCCAGGTCGATGTGGATTCATTATTGAATGAATCTGTGGATGAGTGCCATGCCTCTAGGAATTCCCTGGCTGTTCTCTGTTTGGCTTGTCCTATAATAGTAGTGCTTCACAGAAGCGCTTCACAGAGATAGAGAGGCTCTTGATTATAAGGGGATCAAGGGTCGTGGGGAGAGGGCAGGAGAATCGGGGTTGAGAAAGCAGTTGTTTCCCAGAGGGTGGCGGCGGTCTGGAATGCACTGCTTGGGAGGGTAGCGAGGCGGGGAACCTCAAAACCTTGAAAAACTACTTGGATGAGCACTGGAAATGTCATAACTTTTCCTGGCTACGGACCAAGTGCTGGAAAGTGGGACTAGAGCAGACTTAGAGTAGCTTTGTCAGTGCGGACTCGGAGGGCCAGAAGGCCTCTTCTGTACTGTGTGACTGTGTGGGGAAGCTTTCTGATTCCCATCTGTTGATTGAGGCCGCGCTACTGATGCTTCCTGATGCGGAGCAGCCGGATGGATCCAAGTGGGCATTGAAGGTGAGAGGGTGGGAGAGAGCTTCGGAGCCTCCGTCCGTTTGGTTCAGGTTCCGTCTCGTCCTGATGCATGCATCGATGTAGGTGCTCAGTGGTTACCGATAGAGTGAAGGTGCAGTTGATCACTGACTCCACGCGTGGTGCTGCAGGTTGTAATGTCTAGACGAAAACAGAACTCGCTGCAACCTTCGGGAGAAGGGTCACTGGACTCGAAGCGTTAATTCTGCTTTCTCTCCACAGAAGCTGAGGTTTTGCTTACTGGGTGTTTTGCTTTATTTTGCATTTTAGACCTTGCTTTTTGATTGCACGGCTGCTATCAAACCATTAGCTTGCTGTTAGCGCTGCAATTAGCACTCTTGAATCTTGATTTGCAATTCTAAGGAAGCAGACTGAATTGGAATGTTTGGAGCGGGAGCCGAACCAATAAAGGCTGATTTGCTGTAAATTGATCTTCACATCCCTGGTCGTGCTGTTCATTTGCACGAGGTGGGTTGGGGGATGGGAGTTCACATTTTCCAAGACAAGATGGGTTAGTCTGTAAGAGTTTCTGTTTGTAAAGGTGAGCCGAGATTTCCTGGCAGTGAGATTTTTCGGTCAGAATTCGAACCTGCTCCAATCATTTGCCTTGTGGGGAGGCAGGGACTTTTCACATTGGTAACAGCCTGAGGCAAAGTCTTGGAAACAAGAGCATTTTATTCTTTACGGCCTTGCAAGAACGGGCGTTTCGCTCAAGCAATCAGGCTAGCAAAAGCGCGCCAAAACAAAGCATGTAAGCATTCTTATTCAGTTTGCAAGTTGCGGAATCACGCCTCCCTTTTCCCATCCTATCATAAGCCGATTTACCTGACTTGTTTTTCTCTAATTTTCCTGATCTGACTACCCTGCTGTCCTTGTCCTTGTCTGTTACAGCCTGTCTGTTATTTTAGCCAGTTCCCCTTATCATACTATAAGCTTATTGTGAGATGCCCCTACTGCTTCTTTTGTGGTCAGCCACAACACTTCAAAGTTATTTCTTAGTTTAAAACTATTTCTTAAACAAAAACCTCTATATTCGTTAAAATCTTAGCCTTAAGTATACCGCAAGAATCCCGCGACCGTTTGTGTAATGTTCCCCTTCCCCTCCCCCTACAACATGGTGGGCCGAAGGGCCTGTACTGTGCTGTACTGTTCTATGTTCTAACTGCAGGCACATCCACACACACACACGCACACACATCAAAGACATGGAGGGCTCGGCTGAATCTACTGCTCTCTTCTCTGCCTGTCACATTTCATCGAGCTAGTGTCCTAGGCCCAAGCATCTTCAGCGAGTGGTTAGAATATGCAGTGCACTGCCTGAGAGAGAGGGTGCTGGAGGCAGATTCAATGGTGACTTTGGTCGGAGGGTCGGATACTTATCTGAAGAGAGGGCGAGTGGGACTGGGGAAGTTGCTCGTGCAGAGAGCTGATGCAGACATGACAGGCTGAATGTCTCATTCAATGCGTGCAGTTCTGCAGTTGGTTACCACCTCCTCAAGTCACGTCAGCTTAGCCCTGACCCACCTGATTGGTGAGATACTGACAATCTCTACATGACCATGAGGCAGTGCTTCACTGACAGGGGAAAAAAAGCAACTGCTGTAAACGGATCTGCTGCTCTAGTTAGAAATCCTGGGAGGACTACGGCGACAGGGAAACTGTCAGCAGTGATCTACAAGTCTTTGAACAGAATCAAGCTGATTGAAAACATGGAGGACAAATGGGACTTGAGGCAGTCCGCGGTATTGTAGTTATCGCTTCTCGGCCTTTTGGCTAAGATCAAGTGTAGTATCTGTTCTTATCAGTTTAATATCTGATACGTCCCTTATCTGGGGACCATATATTAAATTGATTTTTGGAGCAGGGAGATGGAATAGGGGCTTGCTCCGTCCACTCCACGCATCGACCTGGTATTGCAGTACCTCCGGGAACGGTGCACCCCTCATCTATAAATCTAAAAACAGCTTCATGTTTATAGCACAGGCTTTCGGTGCTTCATTTCTCACACCTCGCATCCAGCCGGGCGTGAGTCGATTCAAACTCGTCTGTTCTAAGGTAGCTGTTCAGCTCCCGCTCCCTATCCTTCTCTCGCCGTCTCTGTCTCTTGCGCACCTTGACACTTGCTCTCAATGTCATCCCCTCACCCCTGCTGCGTGCTGCACCGTCCCGCCAACGCCGGACCCCGATCACACCACATGGTGTCAGAATTTGGGAGTTGCAGCAACCGTAGCTGCCCACCAGCTTTTCCTACTCGCGAGCGACATTTCAGAAAAACAAGAGAAGGTCAACTGTGCTACGTTGCTGCATGCTGCTGGGGATGAAGCTATCTAGGGGTTCAGTCGTTTTGATTTTGATGACTTGAAAGAGAGATTTCGAGAACACTGTGAGCTAGGACAAAAATAATCGGGACGTATTTAAGGCACATGCTTTTCATCAGAGTGCAAGGGCAGGCGGAATCGATAGGTACGTATGTGACTGACCGGAAAAACGAGGCAAAGGACTGTGAGTTTCAGCCACTTTCCGATTCACTGAGCCGCGACAGAATCGTGTGTGCTATCACGACTGACTGAGTCAGAGGCAGGTTACTCAGAGAGTCAATTCTCACTGGGAAAAGCAAAGAGACAGCACTAACTCGACAACAGCACGTGAGAAAACGTAGAACAAACAAACCAATGTTTGCTGACCGGAACTGGCCTGGAAAGATAATAAGGCAGGTAGGAGCACTGCAGATTATCCGGCACCTGGGCTGTGTACGCAGGGACTGGCACAACACCCCCTTGCCTTCTTTTGCACTACTTTGCTGCCTCAGCCAGAACTGGCAGCATTCTAAGTCAGTCTCACACAAGCAGCGTGGGCCAGCTGTCTGTGACAACAAATTCCAAAGACTCACAACCCTCTGAGAGAAGACGTTTCTCCTGATCTCACTCTTAAATTGGTGCCTCTTTATTCTGTTCAGTTCTAGACACTCCCATGAGGGAAAATGTCCTCTCAGCATTTACCCTGTCGAGCCACGTAAGAATCCAATATGTTTCAATAAGATTGTGTCTCATTCATTTCAACTCAGGATCTACACTCATCTGGAGGTAGGGTTTACCGGGCTCAATTTTACTGAAAAGCTGACCTCCGGCTAGTTCAGCAAATAGGTCGTTGAGCAAAGGGAAAGGAAACCGCCTAGCACACACCAGCAGGTGAACTGTTGCAGCATGATATTGCGGCTCCGGAACTCAATCCCTCTACGAATGAAACCCAACAGCCTTCTTAACAGCACTATCCACCTGGGGGTGGCAACTTTCAGGGATCTATGTACATGGGACTCCAAGATCCCTCTGCACATCCACACTACCAATAATCTTTCCATCGACCCAGTACTCTGCCTTCCAGTTATTCTTCCCAAAGTGCATCACCTCACATTTAGCTGCATTGAACTCCATTTGCCACCTCTCAGCCCGATTCTGCAGTTTGTCCAAGTCCCCCTGCAACCTGTAACATTCTTCCACACTGACCACTACTCCACCGACTTTAGCGTCGTCTGCAAATTTACTAATCCATCCACCTATGTTATGCCTGCGTCTAAGTCATTTATAAAAATGACAAACAGCAGTGGTCCCAAAACAGACCCTTGTGGCACACCACTAGTAACCGGACTCCAGGCTGAATATTTTCCATCAACCACCACTCGCTGCCTCCTTTCAGAAAGCCAGTTTCTAAGCCAAACTGCTAAATCACCCTCAATTCCATGCCTCTGCATTTTCTCCAACAGCTTATCAAAGGCTCCAGGCGTCCTGCCTGTCCACCCCATTGAAAACAATAGCGTGCTTCTTTAGAATTCTTGATCGGTCACTCAGAATTTTGACACTCAGTTGAGTTTGATTCTGTCCAACTACATTCTTGCCCATAAAGCTGTAAGATTTCCTTTGATGACGCGCAGGCTGTGTCTTCAGACTCACCGTATAACTGAACGTACCCACTGTGAAAGCACCACTTCACCTGTGTGTGTTCCTCGCGCAGTTTCTGAAGGTTGCAGCGCAACGTGACTCAGCCGTATCAACGAAACCGGTGTCCACCTCCATTCTTACCGGTTTGCCGTTCAGTAAGGGAGCGACCGGGGCGTCGGCAGGTATCGCCAGTATCTGTAACCACAACACCTCATTGGTTTGTGCGTCAGGGCTTTTGTCTTCTTGCCCTTTTTGTACCATTTAGGATTTCTTCCTGTACTTTCGCTGCAGGTTATTGGTACTTTCACCCCCGAGCGCACCCACTTAGTATATTCTTTTTTAATGCTGCAGTTTCTGCACACAGCTTCTTTCTACCAGCAATTTGCTGCTGCCTGACATGTGTTTCCACAGCAGTGGCAGTTTTGTGTCTGCGTTGGTGCTTGTCATGTTGCGGCTGTACAGGATATTGGTTTGGCCACTTGGAATATTGCGTGCAATATCGGAAAGATGTTGTGAAACTTGAAAGGGTTCAGAAAAGATTTACAAGGATCTGGCAGGGTTGGAGGATTTGAGCTATCAGAAGAGGTTGAATAGGCTATGGCTGTTTTCCCTGGAGCGTCGGAGGCTGAGGGGTGACTTTATATAGGTTTACAAAATTATGAGGGGCATGGATAAGGTAAATACGCAAAGTCTTTTTCCCTGGGGTCAGGGAGTCCAAAACTGGAGTGCATAGGTTTAGGGTGAGAGGGGAAAGATATAAAAGAGACCTAAAGGGCAACTTTTTCATGTAGAGGGTGTTACGTGCATGGAATGAGCTGCCAGAGGATGTGGTGAAGGCTGGTACAATTGCAACATTTAAGAGGCATTTGGATGGGTATATGGATAGGAAGGGTTTGGAGGGATATGGGCCAAGTTTTTTATTAGATTACTTTTATTTTATTAGATTACTTAGTGTGGAAACAGGCGCTTCAGCCCAACAAGTCCACACCGACCCGCTGAAGAGCAACCCACTCAGACCCATTCCCCTACATTTACCCCTTCACCTAACACTACGGGCAATTTAGCATAGACAATTCACCTAACCTGCGCACTTTTGGACTGTGGGAGGAAACAGTATATGGAGCACCCGGAGGAAACCCACGCAGACACGGGGAGAATGTGCAAACTCCATAGAGTCAGTCGCCTGAGGCGGGAATTGAACCCAGGTCTCTGGTGCTGTGAGGCAGCAGTGCTAACCACTGTGCCGCCCCCAAGTGTTGGCAGGTGGGACTAGGATGGGTTGGGATATCTGGTTGGCAAGGACGGGTTGGACCAAAGGATCTGTTTCCGTGCTGTACATCTCTATAACTCTAAATGGACTGAGGAGAGCTAAGAGGAGGCACGAGAAAAGCTTGGCAAGAAGGATTAGGGAGAACCCAATGGCATTTTACTCAGATGTGAGGAATAAGAGAGTGGTCAGGGAGAAGGTGGACTGATCAGGGATAGCGTAGGGAACTTGTGCATGGAGTCTGAGCAGATAGGGGAAGCCTTAAATGAGTTTTTTGCTTCAGTTTTCACTAAGAAAAGGGACCTTGTTGTGAATGAGAACTTTGAGGAGCTGGGATACAGGCTTTACCAGATCAAGATTGATGAAGTTGATGTGCTGGAAATTTTGGCAAACATTAAGATTGATAAGTCCCCAGAGCCAGACCAGATTTGTCCTAAGCTACTCCAGGAAGCGAGAAAGGAGGTTGCAAAGCTGCTGGCAAAGATATTCGCCTCCTCACTCTCAACGGGAGTCGTACCGGAGGATTGGAAGGAGGCGAATGTTCCTTTTTTCAAGAACAGTAATAGGGAAATCCCTGGCAATAACAAACCAGTCAGTCTTACATCTGTGGTCAGCAAAGTGTTGGAAAGAATTCTGAGGGATAGGATTTATGACTATTTGGCAAAGCACAGCATGATTAAAGGCAGACTGCATGACTTTGTGAGGGGCAGGTCATGCCTCACGAATCTTATTCAGTTTCTTCGTGGAGATGATAAGACAGGTCGACGAAGGTTCCCCACGGTAGGCTCATTCATAAAGTCAGGAGGTATGGGAAACAGGGAGATTTGGCTATCTGGATTCAGAATTGATTGGCTGACAGAAGGCAGAGAGTGGGTGTAGATGGAAAGTATTCTGCCTGGAGGTTAGTGGTTTATGGGGTTCCACAGGGCTGTGTTCTTGGGCCTCTGCTCTTTGTATCTTTTATAAATGACCTGGATGAGGAGGTTGAGGAGTGGATTAGCAAATTTTTCAATGACACAAAGGTTGGAGGTGTCGTTGATAGTATCAAGGGCTATTGCAGGCTGCAGCACAACATAGAAGCATGCAGAGCTGGGCTGATGGAGTTCAACCTGGATAAATGTGAAGTGATGCATTTTGGAAGGCCGAACTTGAATGCCACATATAGGATTAAAGACAGGATTCTTGGCAGTGTGGAGGAACAGAGGGGTCTGGGTATGCAAGTACATAGCTCCTTCAAGGTTGCCACCCAAGTAGATAGGGCTGTGAAGAACGCATATGGTATTTTGGCTTTCATTAACAGGGAGATCGAGTTTAAGAGCCATGAGGCTTTGCTAAAGCTCTACAGGTCCCTGGTGAGACCATAGTTGGAATATTGTGTCCAGTCGATGGGAGAGGCCATTTTGGATTTGGTGCTCGGAAATGAGCCAGGACAGGTGTCAGATCTCGTAGTGGGACAGCACTTTGGTGAAAGTGATCACAACTGCCTCACATTTAGCATAGCCATGGAGAGTGAAAGGAGCAGTTACAAAGGGAAGATATTTAATCGGGGAAAAGGAAATTATGACACTATTAGACAGGAGTTGGAAGTACAGACTGGGAGCAATTGTTCCACAGAAAGGGCACAGCAGACATGTGGAGATTATTTAAGGAGCAGTTGTTGCGAGTGATGCACAAATTTGTTCCTCTGAGACAGGTAAGAAGGGGTAAGATTAAGGAACCTTGGATGACGAGAACAGGGGAGCTTCTCATCAAAAGGAAGAAGACAGCTTACAGAAGGTGGAGGAAGCAAGGATCTAGCACAGCTTTAGAGGATTACAGACTTGCCAGAAAGGAGCTCAGAAATGGACTGAGGAGAGCCAGGAAGGGAGACGAAAAAAGCTTGGCAAGAAGGATTAGGGAGAACCTAAAGACGTTTTAACTCATATGTGAGGGATAAGAGAATACTCAGTGAGCAGGTAGGGCCAATTAGGGATAGCGGAGGGAACATGTGCGTGGAGTCTGAGCAGATAGGGGAAGCCCTAAATGAGTTCTTTGCTTCGGTTTTCACCAAGGAAAGGGAACTTGCTGTAAATGAAAACTTAGAGGAGCTGGGATACAGTCTTGACCAGATCAAGATGAATGAAGTTGATGTGCTAGAAAGTTTGGAAAACATTAAGACTGATAAGTCCCCAGGGCCAGATCAGATTTATCCTAGGCTGCTCCGGGAAGCAAGAAAAGAGGTTGCTGAGCCACTGTAGAGGATATTTGCCTCCTCATTCTCCACAGGAGTTGTACCGGAGGATTGGAAGGAGGCAAGCATTGTTCCACTTTTCAAGAAGAGGAATATGGAAATCCCTTGCAATTACAGACCAGTCAGTCTTACGTCTGTGGTCAGCAAAGTTTTAGATTAGATTAGATTAGATTACTTACGGTGTAGAAACAGGCCCTTTGGGCCAACAAGTCCACACCGACCTGCCGAAGCGCAACCCACCCATACCCCTACATTTACGGGCAATTTAGCATGGCCAATTCACCTGACCCGCACATCTTTGGACTGTGGGAGGAAACCGGTGCACCCGGAGGAAACCCATGCAGACACGGGGAGAACGTGCAAACTCCACACAGTCAGTCGCCTGAGTCGGGAATTGAACCCGGGTCTCAGGCGCTGTGAGGCAGCAGTGCTAACCACTGTGCCACCGTGCTGCCCATTCTGAGGGATAGGATTTAGGATGATTTGGCAAAGCATAGTGTGATTAATGGCAGTCAGCACGGCTTTGTGAGGGGCAAGTCATGCCTCACAAATCGTATTGAGTTCTTTGAGAGGTGTCAAGACAGGTCGACAATGGTCGAGCAATGGATGTGGCGTGTATGGATTTCAGCAAAGCATTTGATAGGGTTCCCCACAGTAGGCTCATTCATAAAGTCAGGAAGTATGGGATACAGGTAGACGTGGCTATCTGAATTCAGAATTGGTTGGCTGACAGAAGGCAAAAAGTGGTTGTAGATGGAAAATATTCTGCCTGGAGGAGTGTTGAGTGGCGTTCTTGGGCCTCTGTTCTTTTGAGTTTTTATAAATGACTTGGATGAGGAGATTGAGGGATGGGTGAGTAAATTTGCAGATGACACTAAGGTTGGAGGTGTCGTTGATAGTATCGAGGGCTACTGCAGGCTGCAGCGCGACATAGACAGGATGCAGAGCTGGGCTGAGAAATGGCAAATAGAGTTCAACCTGGATAAATGCGAAGTGATGCATTTTGGAAGGTCGAACTTGAATGCTGAATATCGGATTAAAGACAGAATTCTTGCCAGAGTGGCGGAACAGAGGGATCTGGGTGTGCAAGTACATAGATCAAAGTTGCCACCCAAGTGGATAGGGTTGTTAAGAAAGCATATGGTGTTTTGGCTTTCATTAACAGAGAGATTGAGTTTAAGAGCCAGGAAGTTTTGCTGCAGCTCTACAAGTCCCTGGTGAGACCACACTTGGAATATTGTGTCCAGTTCTGGTCGTCCTACTATAGGAAAGATACAGAGGCTTTGGAGAGGGTGCAAAGAAGGTTTAGCAGGATGCTGCCTGGACTGGAGGGCTTGCCTAATGAAGAGAGGTTGACTGAACTTGGAGTTTTCTCTCTGGAGAGAAGGAAGAAGAGAGGAGACCTGATCAAGGTGGACAAGATACTGCGAGGAATGGATAGAGTCAATAGCCAGAGACTTTTACCCAGGGCAGGATTGATGGCTATGAGCGGTCATAGTTTTAAGATATTAGGAGAAAGGTATAGAAAGTTTCTTCACGCAGAGAGTTGTGAATGCATGGAATGCGTTGCCAATGGTGGTGGTGGAAGCTGAGTCGTTAGGGACATTTAAGCGACTGCTGGACATTCACATGGATAGCAGTGAGTTGAGGGGTGCATAGGTTAAGTTATTTTATTTTACATTAGGATTAACCTATGGCACAAAATCGTGGGCCAAAGTGCCTGTTCTGTGCTGTACCTTTCTATGTTCTCACTGGATTGCAAGTTTGGGCTTTTCTCTTTCCCTTTTCATAGTGTTTAGAATTTCTTCCTATACTTTCACTGCATGATATTTGTATTGTCTTCCTCAAATACACCCACTTAATATATTCTTTTTTATGTTGCAGTTTTTGCACATAGCTTCTTTCTACCACCAATTTATTGCTGCATGACATGTGTTTCCAAACCAGTGGCAGTTATGTGTCTGCGTTGGTGTTTGTCCCTGGGCCACCATTTTGTGAAGTGTTGAGCTTCCTTTGTAATGTTAAAAGATTAAGTTGTACTATCTTTCCGGACATTAATGTAATGTTAAAGGGTTAAACTATAGTGTCTTTCTCCAAGAAGCTGAATATTCTGGAAGTGGGTGGGGGCGACATTCTGTCTCAGAAACAGCATGCAGGAATGTGGATGACTATCCGGAATTGATTTGCGTGTATTGTTGGCAAATCTAAAATGGTTAGAGTACATTTAGACAAATGGGACAGATATTTGATACATGGGGTCTTTGGTACCAGTTAGGAAATATTTGTCACGACAATCCACATGACAGGTTAAATTATCGAAGATTGAGCGCTCGATTGAGCAAGATATTGGGAAATGAACAATGGCCATTGGGGGGATCTTGGATCTAGATAAATGTTCAAAAGCAGAGGCAGAGGTGTGGAAGTCTAATATTTTGCAAAAATGGAAAGATTTAATTACTAATTGGAGGATGGTGGCCACCTGATTAAATGAAAAATCGTGTCAAATTTCTTTGGAACACACTGCTAAATGTAAGAATGATAAAGGGAAAACCCTTCGTTAGAAGGTTTTGAAGGCTTTATGTGAAATGTATGAACTTAAATCAAAGCCTACTAAAGACAAAAGTGAGAAAACTGTCTCTCATGCACCACTGGACATGTCTGGACTCCAGACTTTATTTGATAGTGGGGAAGATTCCGACAGAAATGATGCTGGTTCTCCAAGCATGTCCACTATTTTACAACGTCAGGGGACACCCCGCTTCAGAAAAAGATATGTGGCAGAAATATTGCTGTATGCAATCCTGGTCACTGGCATACCCCAGCCAGACAAAACGCCTTTGTTCGTTGACAATTTATACACAGACACTCACTTGGGAAATGGAGGAGTGAGCGCTCTTATTACAAACATGGTGGAGCCCACACCTAAATGAGACAGCTGAACAAAGGGCCAGACATTGTCTTGTATGCCAGAAGGTTAACCCAGGGAAACCGTTTCGATGTACCAAAGAACTCCAGTCCCAAGTGGCCCCTTCAACACTTTACAACTGGACTTTATAGAATTACCACGAGTGCAATGGTACAAATATTGCCTTGTCATCATAGATACATTCAGCAACTGGATACAGGCTTTCCCAACAACTAATAACAAACAACTAAATGGACCCAAATTCTCCTAAAATAAATAATCTCCTGCTTTGGCATGCCTCAATGATGATCACCTGATAATGGAAAGATTAACCAAGAACTGTGTACCTTACTCAACATTGACCAGCAGTTCTATTGTGTACATCATCTAAAGGCAGCGAGAATAGCAGAATGTGTAAGTGGAATTCTGAAGGACAAAGTTGCTAAACTCATTCTAGAAACAGGACTGAATTGGCTAAAGGTTCTGTCCCCTCACCCTGTACCACATACGCATTACTCACCAAACCGGTACTGGTCTCACAGCAGCTGAAATAATGTGTGGTCACCCTGGACGAACTTCATGGGGCAGCAACGATGCTCCATCACCCCAGGTTGATCTGCATATAATGGAAGATGAAATGCAATGTTATTTCAAACAACTAACGATGTCTTGAAAGTCTCTCCACTTAAAGGTGAAGGAAACCACTAAACCACCCCCGATCGCGACAGTGACTAGAAAGGAGTAAAGACTGGCGAGTGGGTCCTACTCCGAAGCTGGGACCCCACTGGAAAGGACCATTCTAGGTGTTGTTCCGAATGCTCACCTCAGTGAAAGTCAAGGGAAAAGATTGTTGGATTCACCTGAGCGACTGTAAACAGTGGAAGATGCACCAAGGGAAGAAAGAGGAAAAGGACTAAGAAGGACTGATTAAAAACTTTAATCTGTACTTCTGTATTGCCGGCTCTGCTATCGATACACCGTGTGTCTCTAAAGTTGCCTCCAGTAAGATGACAGGATAGGGTTACCAAGGGAGATTAATAGTATTATGATGGGCTTAGCAGGGATATGTCTACTTCTCCTAGGAGAAAGTGAGGACTGCAGATGCTGGAGATCAGAGCTGAAAATGTGTTGCTGGAAAAGCGCAGCAGGTCAGGCAGCATTCAAGGAGCAGGAGAATCAATGTTTCGGGCATGAGCCCTTCTTCTACTCCTCTCCAACCAGGGTACCAAAGGGAGAGTCGAGATTTGAAGGCTGGGTAGACGTAAACAGGTCAATCATTTGTGCAGGAGAGACATTCTCACTTATACCAATGAGCAAGGGAACCCGTTTGGGATATGGAATGTTACTAAAATCGATTACTGCAATGGATTGCTTGTCCAAACAGTGGAAGCAGTCATATTATAAACATTTAAGGTGCATCTTGATAGGCACCTGAACAGGAGGACAGAAACCACATTAGGGCAACAAGTAGCATGTCTTAAAAAAAAAGAGTAGGAATCAGCGCAGTCTTGGTGGGCTCTGTTCCTGTGCCATTTTGTATCATGGATCCGATAGTGCCAAAGTCACCTGCCATGTGTATAAAAGTTGGTGAATTTTGCAAATATCTTAGAGCTAGCGCTGTGACGGTGACCTTATAGCACATAGAACATTACAGTGCAGTATAGGCACTTCGGCCTTCGGTGTCACGCTGACCTGTGAAACCAAACTGAAGCCCATCGAGACCTGTTAGCAATGTTGTGCTGGATCCACTACCTTTCATCATTTGTATACCTGTAAATGATTTAGTGACATCAAGATGTAGTGGTGGACAGTAAAGAAGTTAGCTCAGAGTACAACAGGGTCCTGATCAGATGGGCCAAGGACTGGCAGATGGAGTTAAATTTAGATAAATGTGAGATGCTGAATTTTGGAAAGGCAAATCAGGGCAAGACTTATACACTTAAGGGTAAGGTCCTGGGGAGTGTTGCTCAACAAAGAAACCATGGAGTGCAGGTTCATAGTTCCTTAAAGTGGAGTTTCAGGTAGATAGGATAGTGAAGAAGATGTTTGAAATGCTTTCTTTATTGGTCAAAGCTTTGAGTATAGGAGTTGAGAGGTCATGCTGTGGCTGTACAGAACATTAGTTAGGCCACGTTTGAAGCATTGTGTGTAATTGTGGTCTCCCTCCTTTGGAAGGATGTTCTGTAACTTGAAAAGGTTCAGAAAATATTTACAAGGATGTTGCCATGGTTGGAGGGTTTGAGCAATAGGCAGAAGCTGAATAGGTCGGGGCTGTTTTCCTTGGAGCATCGGAGGCTGAGGATTATAAAATAGAAGTTTATAAAATCATGAGGGGCATAGATGGGGAAAATTGACAAGGCTTTTTCCCTGGGTTCACAATTTTACTGCTCCTCGGATGCTGCCTGAACTGCTGTTCTCTTCGAGCACCACTCGAATCCAGAATCTGGTTTCCAGCATCTGCAGTCATTGTTTTTTCCCTGGGTTGGGGGACTTGTGGGTTGCACGGTGGCACAGTGGTTAGCACTGCTTCCTCACAGCGCCAGAGACTTGGGTTCATTTCCCGCATCAGGCGACTCTCTGTGTGGAGTTTGCACATTCTTTCTGTGTCTGCGTGGGTTTCCTCCCACAATCCAAAAATGTGCAGCTCAGGTGAATTGGCGAGGCTAAATGGCCCGTAGTGTTAAGTGAAAGGGTAAATGTAGGGGAATGGGTCTGGGTGATTTGCGCTTCGGCAGATCGGTGTGGACTTTTTGGGCTGAAGGGCTTGTTTCCACACTGTAAGTAATCTCCAGAACTAGAGTGTATAGGTTGAGGATGAGAGGGGAAAGATTTAAAAATAACCTAAGGGGCAACTTTTTGACGCAAAGGGTGGTGAGTAAATGGAATGAGCTGCCAGAAGAAGCGGTGGAGACTGGAACAATGACAATATTTAAAAGGCAGCTGGATGGGTACATGAAGAGGAAGGGCTTAGAGCGGTATGGGCCAATTGCTAGTAAATGGGACTAGATTAATTTAGGACATCTGGTCAGCATGGACTATTTGGACTGAAGTGTCTTTTTCCATGCTGTACATCTCTGTGACTCGAAATGTGCTGCTACACTATTTAAAGTCATCGAGGGATTCACTTGAGCCCGATAGCAGTTTCTTTTTCCTGACTAGAGCTTCAATATCCCTCGTCAGCAAGGGATCCTTATACCTGTCAGTTTTTCTCTTTACCCTAACAGGAACATACTGTCCCTTGACTCTTCAAATTGCACTTTTAAGAGGCTACCATTTGCCAGTCGTTCCTTTTCCTGACTTGCATTAGTCATTCTCCAGTCCTCTGGTACTTCACCTGAGGCCAGAGAGGAATTAAAAATTTTTGTCAGAGCTCCCGCAATTTCCTGCCCTTCTTCCTGCAGCAACCTGGGATGATCCCACTGCTCCACTATAGAATTATTTGCAAGGAACTGTTCCCAGTTCACTTTGGCCAGTTCCTGCTTTATTTTAATAAAATATGCCTTCCCCCCCATTCAAAGTGTTTTTTGCAAGCCACAACCTTTCCACTTGCCCTTTTCATTTGAACCATGTTGTTTTCACTATCACGAAAATGTTCCCCTACTGCTACATCAAACACTCATCCAGCTTCTTTCCCAGAATCAGATCCAGCACTGTGCTGTCCTAAATTGAGCCTTCTACATGTTACTACAAACAAAACTATGCTGGATTCCATTCCAACAAATCACCCCCTCTAAACCCTTTCACTCAGTATTCTCAATGCAGCCTGTCATAAATGCTTAGCCTTATCTTTGCACTAATGTGATAAGGTCCTCCATAATTGAGGATGGAGATATTTGTACAGCCTTCTCCTCTAGAGAATTGTTTAATTGTCTGCCTCTATTCACGACCAGACATGGTAAATTGCAGAGCTTAGGTCTGAACTGTTGGTTGTGAAATCTCTTGGCCCTGTCTATCATTGTGTGCAATTCTGGTCTCCCTCCTATCAGAAGGATGTTGTGAAACTTGAAAGGGTTCAGAAAACATTTACAAGGTTGTTGCCAGGATTGCAGGGTTTGAGCTACAGGAAAAGGCTGAATAGGCTGGGACTGTTTTCCCTGGAGTGTCAGAGGCTGAGGGCTGCCCTTAAAAATCATGAAGGACGTGAAAAGAATGTCTTTTCCCCAGGGTGGGTCCAGAACCAGAAGGTGAGAGGGAAAAGATTTAAAAGGGGTATAAGGGGCAATATTTTCACACACAGGGTGTTGCATGTATCGAATGAGCTGCCAGAGGAAGTAGTGGAGGCCGATACAATGACATTCAAAAGGTATCTGGATGGGTATATGAACAGGAAGGGTTTAGAGGGATATGGGCCAAGTGTTGACAAATAGGACTAGATTAGATTAGGATATCTGGTTGACATGGGTAAATTAGACTGAAGGGTCTGTTTCCATACTGTATATCTGTATGACTATCTGCTGTTTAGCAAATAACTGTATTTTGTCACTTTATCATGCAGACACATCATTTGTAGGTGTGCCCAGTGCTGCACCATTGAACCTCGTAATTGTTCGATCCCTTGGTTTGATGAGTATGCTGGGCCATGCGATTACAAATTGCCTTAGAGTACAATTTGATTGATGGCCAACAGCACCTCATGGATGTCCAGAATTGAGTTGCAAGATCTGTCAGAAATCTATTGCATTTAGCAATGTGATAATGCTGTACAATAGGATGAAAGATAATCTCAATGTGGTGTTGCAACTTTGTCTCCACAAGGATTGTAGAATGATCATTGCTAGGATGAAGTCAAGTAAATTTTTTTCCATGTTGTTCATTCCTTATCACTTGTGCAGTCCCAGGCAGGAGGAAGCTCTGTGCTTTAGGGTCAGCTCAGTAAGTGGTGCTGATGCCAAGCCACTCTTGGTGGTTAACACTGAAATGTCCCACAGCCTCCCTGACATTACAAGTGCTGGACATCGCTTTTCCAGTTAATTATCTGTCGGTGGGCCCCACATTTCTGGTTGGTCTTTTATTCTCTGCCTCACACTCTGATAACTCACCCTTGTCTCCTCGATGGCCTCCCATTGATCACCCGAGCGCTCGCGACTTTAATTTTAGCGCCAAGACCAACCGTCAGATCCTGTCTCCATGGCAACTCCCGCCACCAACCGCCGGCGGGTATTTAAGGCGCGGCCGGTAACGCCCTTTCCCCAGAGACGGCCCCGTGCGGGAGAGAGTGAGTGATTTAAAAAGCAGAGATTAAATTAAACAAAGACGGTGACAGGGCGGGAGGTAGGGGACAGGGGAGGACAGGGGAGGATGGGGAAAGGCTAAAGGCTGCGTGTGGCCGCCAGAAAAAGATAAATTTTTAAGCAAAAAATATCCCCAAGTGGTAAAGGCGCTGGAGGTGGGGGATGGGGGGAGTACTCTGATTTGAAATAATATTTCTCCAACAATTGTGTTGGTGACTAAAAACTGGCCACAAGCAAGAACAAAAGGCTTTTCTCATCCTGGCATGTGATACTATTCTGTCCTAGTTTTATTAAGAAAATTTGGGGTTTTAAAGTGAGGTACATAAGATAATGTTTGCCCATTCAATCTTGTTCCAATGTCACAAACATTTGAATGTTATAGTGGCAGCTAGACTAGTTAAAAATCAGACAGCACTAGGTTTATAGCCCAACAGGCTTATTAGTAGTTGCAGCCTTTAGATGCTGCTCCTTCATCAGGTAGTTGTGGAGAAGAATCATAAGACACAATTTATAGGAAAAGATTAGTGTCATGCATCTGAAAAGAGACATTGAACAAACTTAGATTGCTGTTAAGTCTTTCACTTTTAGAATAAGTTGCAGGATTTGGTTCATTTGTCTAGGTGGAATTTAGACATTAATTCAGCTCAAGGTTTTTGTCTGGGGACATTGGTTCAAACATGACCATGGCAGCTGGTGGAAGTTGAAAGTTAATCCTCATAATGATGTCCTGAACACTTCATTTTTAAGTGAAAAGACCCATCTGGATCACCAATGACCCTTTTTAAAAGAGGGCATGGCTTTATTTCGTCTGCCCTGCGTGTTCCACAGCAATGTGGTTGACTATCCTCTGACATGGATCAACGATTCATGCAACACAAGTGTCAGGGGAGATAGGAAAAAAAATCTTAAATGCTGACCTTGCCAGCAACATTCCATGGATAAGGTTCCACAGATTCAAGCTTGGGGGTAGGCAGTAACAAACTAAGGGGACAGCATAAAAAAGGCTGACTACCCAGTACTGCATAGAAGAAATGAAGATGTCACAAGTGTCTTGGTTGAGATGTGCTTCAATGTATAAGGGAAAATGGCATTTCTGCCACTTGTATGAAAAACAGTCTCTCTCACCTGATCCCTAGTGGATACTGGTTTTAAGGTGGTGTCTGCAATACATTCTCTCGTGATTCAGACCCATTGCAGGCATCAATGTAACAAGACTTGAGGACAAAAATGCATTCAAGAGTCTAAGCAATAGACAAGGATTGTGGCCACTCTGGCCATCCCAATAAGACTATCAAAATATCTCTAGAAGGATTTCTCCCAATACAGTGATTTTAGTTGTAACAATGCTGGAAATCATCATAGTGTAGTCTTTCTTAAATTTGTTTCTCCTGATCTTTCAAAAACACCAGAACAAATGGATGACACTGGACTCAGTTTTCACCTTTCCAATGTCTGTGAATAACTAGAGGAGGGGGAATGAAAAAATTATGTAGTTGCCAATAAAGTAAAATTGATCACATACACATTTAGCCCTTATTAAAATTCATTCATGGGCTGTAGATGTCATTGGCCGGCTAGCATTTATTACCCACCCTTAACTGCCCTCTGGAAAATTGACAAATCACTTGCTATGGGTCTGGTGTCAGTTTATGAATTGACAGTTATGGGTTGCGAGGGTAGTGGTGCTGGAAAAGTGCAGCAGGTCAGGCAACATCCGAGGAGCAGGAAAATCAACGTTTCAGGACAAAAGCCCTTCAGGGAATTATGGGTTACTTTGCCATCTTTACATATTGCCCACAAAGACCTCGGGTTGACATAGGGACACTGCTCATGTTCAGCTGATTTGTGACTATTGCAAGATGTTCCTTCATAATCCACTTTGAGTCTGAATCAAAGCCACTTCAAGGGTTTTGTCTCATTCCACTTATCCGAAGATGTATATTTGACAACTGGGGATACCCTCTGAAATGATTCTGGTCAAAATTTTAGGCAACTCCTTTTGTGTTTTGGATACCCAAGTGATCTGTGAATTATACTCTGACCTGCAATGCTTAATACAAATGCTGGAAAAGTCTGTACTGCATCATTTGAAGTGTATGCTATGACAGTTTATGTAGTCCTGGATGGTGTTGCACATCAACTGTTGGAGTGTACTTCTTCTCTAAAGCAGAGAGAGTTCCATTACACTAGTACAACAATCCTATGCATCAATTGGCAACAGTCTTGTGACATGTTTGCGAGTAACAAGAAATTAATTTATTTAAGCTGCTAACCCTCCCTTCTGTCCAGGTTTGAGCAGTCTATTCTTTTTTGAAACCCCTGCACCAACTTTAATTTTTTTGTCTCCTTTCCTGGGTTTGTGTCAGTCCTACAGTACAGAGATGCCCTTTGGTCCAAACTGATTCATGCTGACCAAAGTGTCAGTCCACGCTAACCCCGTTTACCTGCAGGTTAGCCCATATCCTTCTAAATATTTCTTATCCATGTATTTGTCCAATATCTTTTTAAATGTTAATGTCCACCACTTTGGTTGGCAGCTCATTCAATATGTGTACCACCTTCTGTCTGAAAAGAAATTTCCCCTCTGGTTCCCATTTATTCTTTCACCTTACCTTAAACTGATGACCTCTAATCCTTGGTTTCCCCAACCCTGGTGAAAAAGACTGCATTCACCCTATCCATGCCTTCATAGACTTCTAAGATTCCCCTTCAGTCTCCTATGCTGTAAAGAAAATCAGAGTTGAAAAATGTAGTGCTGGAAAAACACAGGCCAGGCAGCATCCAAGGAACAGGAGAATCAACGTTTCGGGCATATTCCCTTCTTCAGGAATGAGGCTGGTGCGCCAAGCAGGCTGAGATAAAAGGTAGGGGGGAGGGAATTTGGGGGAGGGGTGCTGGGAATACGATAGGCGGAAGGAGGTGAAGGTGATAGGCCGGAGAGGGGGTGGGGGGCGGAGAGGTCGGGAAGAAGATTGCAGGTCAAGAGTGTGGTCCTGAATCCGGGGGTTTGGGACTGAGATAAGGTGGAGGGAGGGGAAATGAGGAAGCTGGAGAAATCTACATTCATACCGTGTGGTTGGAGGGCTCCTAGGCAAAAAATGAGGTGCTCTTCCTCCAGGCGTCGTGTGGCCAGGGTCTGGCGATGGAGGAGGTCAAGGACCTACATGTCCTTGGCGGAGTGGGAGGGGGAGTTAAAGTGTTCAACCATGGGGCGGTTGGGTTGGTTGGTGCGGGTGTCCCACAGGTGTTGCCTGAAACGTTCGGCAAGTAGGTGGTCTGTCTCCCCAATGTAGAGGAGACCGCATTGGGTGCAGCGGATGCAGTAAATGATGTGTGTGGAGGTGCAGGTCAATTTGCAACGGATATAGAAGGATCCATTGGTGCCTTGGAGGGAGGTGTGGGTGCATTTTTGCATTTCTTGCGGTTGCAGGGGAGGGTGCTGGGAGTGGAGGTTGGGTTGGTGTCGGGGTGTGGACCTGATGAGGGAGTGGTCTCTCTGGAACGCTGATAGGGGAGGGGAGGGAAATATATCCCCGCTGGTGGGGTCTGTTTGGAGATGGCAGAAATGACGGAGGATGATATGATGTATCTGGAGGATGGTGAGGACCAGTGGGGTTCTGTCCTGGTGGCGATTGGAGGGGCGGGGTTCAAGGGCGGACGTGCGGGAAGTGGAGGAGATGCGGTGGAGAGCATCGTCAACCACATCGGAGGGGAAATTGCGGTCTTTGAAGAAGGAGGCCATCTGGGTTGTTCGGAATTGCAATTGGTCCTCCTGGGAGCAGATGTGGCGGAGGCGAAAGAATTGAGAATATGGGATGGTGTTTTTTACAGGGGGCAGGGTGGGAGGAGGTGTAATCTAGGTAGCTGTGGGAGTCGGTCGGTTTGTAGTAAATGTGTTGAGTCGGTCGCCCGCGATAGAAATGGAGAGGTCTAGGAAGGGGAGGGAGGAGTCTGAGATGGTCCAGGTAAGTTTGATGTCGGGGTGGAAGGTGTTAGTAAAGTGGATGAACTGTTCAACCTCCTTGTGGGAGCACGAGATAGCGCCAATACAATCATCGATGTGGCGGAGGAAAAAGGTGGGGGGTGGTGCCAGTGTAGCTGCGGAAAATGGACTGTTCCACATATCTGACCAAGAGGCAGGCATAGTTGGGGCCCATGCGGGCGCCCATGGCTACTCCTTTGGTTTGGAGGAAGTGGGAGGATTGGAAGGAGAAGTTGTTAAGAGTGAGGACGAGTTCAGTCAGTTGAAGGAGGGTGTCAATGGAAGGGTAGAACATAGAACAATACAGCACAGAACAGGCCCTTCGGCCCACGATGTTGTGCCGAACATCTATCCTAGATTAAGCACCCATCCATGTACCTATCCAATTGCCGCTTAAAGGTCGTCAATGATTCTGACTCTACCACTGCCACGGGCAGCGCATTCCATGCCCCCACCACTCTCTGGGTAAAGAACCCACCCCTGACATCTCCCTGTACCTTCCACCCTTCACCTTAAATTTATGTCCCCTTGTAATACTCTGTTGTACCCGGGGAAAAAGTTTCTGACTGTCTACTCTATCTATTCCTCTGATCATCTTATAAACCTCTATCAAGTCACCCTCATCCTTCGCCGTTCCAACGAAAAAAGGCCGAGAACTCTCAACCTGTCCTCGTACGACCTATTCTCCATTCCAGGCAACATCCTGGTAAATCTTCTCTGCACCCTCTCCAAAGCTTCCACATCTTTCCTAAAGTGAGGCGACCAGAACTACACACAGTACTCCAAATGTGGCCTAACCAAGTCCTGTACAGCTGCAACATCACTTCACGACTCTTGAATTCAATCCCTCTGCTAATGAACGCTAATACACCATAGGCCTTCTTACAAGCTCTATCCACCTGAGTGGCAACTTTCAAAGATCTGTGTACATAGACCCCAAGATCCCTCTGTTCCTCCACCTGACTAAGAACTCTACCGTTAACCCTGTATTCCACATTCTTATTTGTTCTTCCAAAATGGACAACCTCACACTTGGCAGGGTTGAACTCCATCTGCCACTCCTCAGCCCAGCTCTGCATCATATCCAAGTCCCTTTGCAGCCGACAACAGCCCTCCTCACTGTCCACAACTCCACCAATCTTCGTATCATCTGCAAATTTACTGACCCACCCTTCGACTCCCTCATCCAAGTCATTAATAAAAATTACAAACAGCAGAGGACCCAGAACTGATCCCTGCGGAACTCCACTTGTAACTGGGCTCCAGGCTGAATATTTGCCATCTACCACCACTCTCTGACTTCGACCAGTTAGCCAGTTTTCAATCCAATTGGCCAAGTTTCCCTCTATCCCATGCCTCCTGACTTTCCGCATAAGCCTACCATGGGGACCTTTTCAAATGCCTTTCTAAAATCCATGTATACTACATCCACTGCTCTACCCTCATCCACATGCTTGGTCACCTCCTCAAAGAATTCAATAAGACTTGTAAGGCAAGACCTACCCTTCACAAATCCGTGCTGGCTGTCCCTAAGCAAGCAGTGTCTTTCCAGATACTCATAAATCCTATCCCTCAGTACCCTTTCCATTACTTTGCCTACCACAGAAGTAAGACTAACTGGCCTGTAATTCCTGAGGTTATCCCTATTCCCTTTTTTGAACAGGGGCACAACATTCGCTACTCTCCAGTCCCTGGTACCACCCCCGTTGACAGTGAAGACGAAAAGATCATTGCCAACGGTACTGCAATTTCCTCTCTTGCTTCCCACATAATCCTAGGATATATCCCGTCAGGCCCGGGGACTTGTCTATCCTCAAGTTGTTCAAAATGTCCAACACATCTTCCTTCCTAACAAGTATCTCTTCTAGCTTACCAGTCCGTTTCACACTCTCCTCTTCAACAATACGGTCCCTCTCGTTCGTAAATACTGAAGAAAAGTACTCAGTCAAGACCTCTCCTATCTCTTCCGACTCAATACACAATCTCCCACTACTGTCCTTGATCGACCTACCCTCATTCTCGTCATTCTCATGTTTCTCACATATGCATAAAATGCCTTGGGGTTATCCTTGATCCTATCCGCCAAGGATTTTTCATGCCCTCTCTTAGCTCTCCTAATCCCTTTCTTCAGGTCCCTTCTGGCTATCCTGTATTCCTCCACTTCTCTGTCTGAACCCTGTTTCCTCAACCTTATGTAAGCCTCCTTCTTCCTCTTTACTAAACATTCAACCTCCCTCGTCAACCAAGGCTCCCTCACACGACCATTTCTTTCCTGCCTGATAGGTACATACATATCAAAGACGCGTCGTATCTGCTCCTTGAAAAAGTTCCACATTTCCACCACATCTTTCCCTGACAGCCTATGCTCCCAACTTATGCTCCTCAAATCCTGTCTTACAGCATCATAATTTCCCTTCCCCCAATTGTAAAATCTACCCTGTTGTGCGCACCTATCTCTCTCCATGACCAAGGTGAAAGTCACAGAATTGTGGTCACCATCACCAAAATGTTCACCCACTAACAAGCCCATCACTTTCCCGGCTCATTACCGAGTACCAAATCCAATATGGCCTCCCCTCTGGTTGGACAATCTACATACTGAGTTAGAAAAGCTTCCTGGACACACTGCACAAACACCGCCCCATCCAATCTACTTGATCTAAAGAGCTTCCAATCAATATTTGGGAAGTTGAAGTCACCCATGACTACGACCCTGTGGCTTCTGCACCTTTCCAAAATCTGTTTCCCAATCTGTTCCTCCACATCTCTGCTGCTATTGGGGGGCCTATAGTAAACACCCAACAAGGTGACTGCACCTTTCCTATTTCTGACTTCAGCCATACTACCTCAAAGGCAGATCCCCCTCAAACTTCCTTTCTGCAGCCGTTATACCATTTCTAATTAGCAATGCCACCCCCCTCCTTTTTTACTACCCTCCATAATCTTACTGAAACATCTGTAAACCAGGAACCTCCAACAACCATTCCTGTCCCTCATCTATCCACGTTTCCGTGATGGCCACAACATCATAGTCCCAGGTACCGATCCATGCCTTAAGTTCACCCACCTTATTTCTGATACTTCTTACGTTGAAGTATACGCACTTTAGCCCATCTCTGTGTCCGCAAGTATTCCCTGTCAGTGCTACGTTCTCCACAGCCTCCTACATTCTTGGACATCCTGAAACACAGCTAGCTTACTTGCTGGACTACAAGTCCGGATCCCATCCCCCTGCCAAATTAGTTTAAACCCCCCGAAGAGTGCTAGCAAACCTACCCCCAGGATATTGGTGCCCTTCTGGTTCAGGTGCAACCTGTCCTGTTTGTACAGGTCCCACCTTCCCAGAATGCAGTCCAATTTTCCAAATACCTGAAGCCCTCCCTCCTACACCATTCTTGCAGCCACGTGTTCAACTGCACTCTCTCCTATTTCTTGCCTCACTGTCACCTGGCACCGGCAACAACCAGAGATGACGACTCTGTCTGTCCTAGCTTTTAGCTTCCAGCCTAACTCCCTGAGTTCTTGAATGACCTCCCCACCCCTTTCCTACCTATGTCGTTGGTGCCCATGTGCACCTCGACTTCTGGCTGCACACCCTCCCCCTTAAGGATTCTGAAGACATGGTCCGAGACGTCTCGGACCCTGCACCCGGGAGGCAACAAACCATTCGAGAGTCTCGCCAATGTCCACAGAACCGCCTGTCCGTACTCTAACTAGAGAGTCTCTATAACTAGCGCTCTCCTGCTTCCCCCTTTCCCTTCTTGTCTCAGAGCCAGACCTCACGCCACTGACCCCTTCACTGCAACTTACACCTGCAAGGCTGTCCCCTCCAACAGTTTCCAAAAGCTGTATACCTATTTTTTAGGGGAACGACCACAGGGGAACCCTGCACTGCCTGCTTCTTCCCCTCCCACTCTAACTGTTACCAGCTACCTCTGTTCTCTGGCGTAACTATGTCCCTGTAGCTTCTTCAATACTGTTTGATCGACGGGAGAAGAAGCGGAGGGCTTGGAGGCCTTCATGATGGGGGATGGAAGTGTATAGGGACTGGATGTCCATCGTGAAGATAAGGCGTTGGGGGCCGGGGAAGCCTGAAGAAGGGCTTGTGCCGCAACGTCGATTCTCCTGCTCCTCGGATGCTGCCTGGCCTGCTGTGTTTTTTCCAGCACGACATTTTTTAACTCTCGTCTCCAGCATCTGCAGTCCTCACTTTCTCCCTATAAAGAAAAACAGCCTGGCTTGTTCAATCTCTCTAAATTTCAGTCCCTTGGGTAAGATATGCATTGATAACATTGAACTGTTTGCTCAAAAAACTGAGCTTAAAGTACAAATGTCAAATGTACTTCAGGTGTTCTTGTCTGCTGCAACCATAGAGTGAAGTGATGGTGCTGGATTGGGGTAGATTAGGTCAGAAGTCACATGACATTAGGTTATAGTCCCAAAAGATTTATTTGGAATCACAAGCTTTCAGAATACTGCTCTTTTTGTCAGGTTGGATTATAATCTGGTGTTTTATGATGATTTCTGACCATAACCATTCAGCAGTGTTCTACTTTGTTTCAATCACTTGATGATTCACCAAAATGTCCATGGCAGTGGAATTTTTCTTCAAGCTTACGATGACTGTTGCTTGTAGAGGGGGAAAGAAGCCACCTGAGAATCTTCTCTGCATTTTATACGGATCACGTCTTGGGTTTGAGAGCAATGCATTAGCCTTACTCCAGACATTATCAGATGGGATGCTTGTATCCTAACACTAATGAAACCCATGAGTGAAGCAAGTGACAAGCATACGAGGCTGAAATGTGAGCCTACCAGCTATTTACATTGATCAAAGCTTTCTAGTAAGAAACCCTGGGGACTGAGAATTGATGCTTGTATTTTGAAGAGTTGCAAATTCAAATTTCATCCTCCAATGGTATTTTCTTCTAATCCATTTCAATGGGGTGGAAATCAACTAGAGATGGGGCTGTTCCATAGGGCTTTGAGAATAGATAAAATAGATAAAGTGATGTGTTTTGTGGTTTTTCAAGCTACTGTCAATTTTTGGGGTGTTCCTTGTTAAATATATTATGGCCAGGGCAGGAGGGAGAATCAACTGACCACATCCTGTTGAGACCTGCTTCTATCACCAATAGGACAGACGTACTAGCAGAGGCTGTAACACTTCATTTCCATTGGCAAACAAGATTTGGATTTGATGTAGCTCCAGTGCACCTCTGCAATTGATTTGTAGTCCAGACTTTTCAGGACCATGTACCACAAAACTGGATTCTTGGACAGCAAGAGATGAAGCAGTTGAATTTATTGTCAAGTGTACCAAGGCACAGTGAAAAGCTTTGTATTGCGAGCAATACAGACAGATCACATAGTTAAGGAGCATCGATAAGTAAATAATAGGAAAAACCAGCAAAAACAAAAACACAGGTGCCGGCGAATGTTAAGAGTTTGAGTCCATTCAGTATTCAACAACAGTTTCAAATGTTTCAAAACTGGTTGGTGCGTGTGTTCAGGCTTACTATACCTTCTCTAGTGCTGAGTGTTAGAATTGTCCCCAAGCTTATTGATAGTTTCCTGACCCACTGGCCACAGAGGATCCAATTGTAGATAGTGGGGCTAAGTCCGAGATCACTCAAATAATCAGTCTCAAGGGTTAATAGTGTTGCAGCTGAACTGTAGTCAATGAGTAGGATTCTTACATAACTGTTCTTGATATGAGGGAGTATTTAAGGGCATGTGATATGGCATCTGAAGTGGATCCATTGGTCCGACAGACAATTTGGAGTGGGTCAGAGTAGTGGAGGAGGCCGGAGTTCATTAATGCCATGACTAGCCTTTCAAAGCACTTCATGGCCACTAAAGTTAGACCACTGGGCAGTTCGTCATTGAGACTTGCTGTATGGGTCACCTTAGGCACAGGGATGATGTTGGCCCTCTTGAAAACAGGCAGGGACAGTGGCCTGCTGCAGGGAGAGGTTGAAGATGATCCGAGAAGACCTCTGTCAGTTAATCTGCGCATGCTGAGTGCATGGCCTGGTACTCACTCCGTTCTGGTCCCTTCGCTTTCCCTGGATTTACATAATGGAAAATTGAGATCTGCCCTGATGCAGTGACTGGGATAGGAGTTGTCAGAATAGGTGTTACCTCTCCGCCGAAATTCTGCTTAGTGAGCAGAGAAGGCATTGAGCGATCTGGAAGGATGTGTCATCGTCTGCTATCAGGTGTATGTATGCTGTCATGTTTAGCTTTCCTCCAGTTCTTAAAAGTTTAGCAAGCACGTTGAAAGGATGACTGAAATTCCCCCAGAGGTGCTGTCCCATTTTATGCATGTTGCCATAAAATAATATTGGGAATGAGGATTTGTGCCTAAGAAAAAGGGGCACTACTCATGCCAGCTGGTTTTTGATGATTGCAAGATGTTCCTCCGTTATTCCTTTTTTGTTCTGCATAGTCTGAGTCTAAGCCACTTCGTTTTCTTTTTCTCCTCCCACTTATCCACAACAACTAGGGTGCGCTCTGAAATGGTTGCTTAACAGGTCATGGTATATTTTTTCGACAACTCCTTGAGTATCCAAAGCACTAAAATAGCTGTGGGAATGTATAATAGTTGAGGCTGAGCACTTGGCAGTGGGGATAAATCACTCCGAATATAGTGTCTGGAACAGGGTTTGAAGATGAGCAAGTTCTGCTCAGCTGCAAATGCCTGACAACCCTCC